>NW_026408590.1:0-361 GCF_001194135.2 Octopus bimaculoides | reverse complement strand
TTTGTGAAGCAGAGATTTAAAATATTGCTTCCCCTGGTTGGTTGGAGTATATATATATATTGTTCCCAAATCTACTCTGACTGAGTAAAGAACCTCTATTGGTCGTTACAGCAGTTAGTTTCTGGTCGTCTCAACCTCTGTTGTGCTACTAGTTTTATAGCTTATTGCACTGAAAAGTGGATTCAGTGTTGTGCAACATTTTATCAACTGAAAAAGATTCACGCACAAGAACTTTTTGAACTCTCTGAACGTTTGCAAGGACTTACTGAGTTTAGGAAGTGGTCATACTCGGCTATGAGTTCACTAACGCCATGTATGTATGCATGCATGCATGTATATATGTATGTATGAATGAATGTAT
>NW_026408589.1:0-210 GCF_001194135.2 Octopus bimaculoides | reverse complement strand
ACAACAACAACAACAACAACAACAACATTGATATGAGATCACGATTCACGCTCACGTGGTTGTGATTTATGTGCCTGGTATAACCTTATCAGACGGGTAATCCTGATGGGTACACGGGTCTTTGTATTTACCCCAGTGTCACTTTGATGCCATGCACTGCTCTCTAATTCAATAATAATAATAATAATAATGATAATAATAATAATAATA
>NW_026408588.1:0-263 GCF_001194135.2 Octopus bimaculoides | reverse complement strand
TATATATATATACACACACATATATACACACACACACACATACATATACTATCTACACACACATATACATATATACACGTACATGAATAGGTAGGTTATGTTTCTACATAAATGCAAAACTGTACAAACACACAAATACCTGCATACACACACACATACACACATACTTACACACATACATGCATATACACGCGCATACACACTCATACATGAATACGGACGTATGCGCGCACATACTTATATGCATACACACATATGTGCAT
>NW_026408587.1:0-235 GCF_001194135.2 Octopus bimaculoides | reverse complement strand
GTGTGTGTGCATATGTGTGAGTACGCATATAAATATATCATATCTATCTAACTATCCACATGTATATACGTGTTCGTGTGCGTGTGTGTGAGTATATGTATATGTACGTTTATTTATGTGTATATGCAGATAGCTCAACAGATTGATATATATATATATAGTATAGGAGCCTTTATATGCATATTCAAAACGTTTCCCGTAAACGAATTTAAAGTATAAATATATATAAAAAAAA
>NW_026408586.1:420-639 GCF_001194135.2 Octopus bimaculoides | reverse complement strand
ATTATCATCAGGTCGATCTTGAGTGCTACTGGTAACATGTAACCCAGTACAATCTGTTGCATGGTCGAGTCATCGGCGACTAAACTGGCAACCCCACCAAACTTGTTGGTGAGAAGGGTGATTGCTTTTCTATATCTTATTTGTATTCTTGAATTTAATATCCTTTTACATTTTTTATGTGCGTATGTATGTATGTACGTACGTACGCACGTATGTATG
>NW_026408586.1:0-344 GCF_001194135.2 Octopus bimaculoides | reverse complement strand
TGTATGTATGTATGTATGTATGTATGTATGGGGCAGATCAGTGGCCGTGGTGAGGGCAACCCATCTCGGAGAAGGAAAACTCTGACAGTTGTGGTTTCTGACAGTTCCCTTAGCTAAAGTGCACTATCAGCATCTACTTATTCGTAGGGCAGTCTGGGCTCTGTAGCTTTTAAGCAACTAGACTAAGAGAAGGCCACTCTGATCTCGAATATGCAATCGATTTAGCATCGGACGCGTGACATACCACACACCAGTGCAGGTAAATGTTTTTCTGATAGAAAGAGTGTGCATTCTGCTGTATAAGTAATGACCACTGTAAATAAATCGTGTGCAGGTTGTTCAGT
>NW_026408585.1:0-214 GCF_001194135.2 Octopus bimaculoides | reverse complement strand
TATATATATATGTTTGTTTGTTTGTATTCATACACATCTATATATAATTACTACACACACACACACACATACACAATGATAAACATGCAAATATATCAATGTATTTGGGTGGATATATCTGTGTGTGTGTGTGTTTGTGTTTGTGGACATATATATTTACATGTCTATATATTCATGTGTATGTATATCTGTCTATATTTATTTGTATTTGCAT
>NW_026408584.1:0-220 GCF_001194135.2 Octopus bimaculoides | reverse complement strand
TGGAGCAGCGCCTTTAGTCGAGCAAATCGAGCCCAGGACTTATTCTTTGTTAGCCCAGTACTTGTTCTATCGGAATCGTTTGCCGAAGAACCGCTACGTTACGGGGCCGTAAACACATCACCATCGGTTGTCAAGCGATGGTGGAGGGGACAAACACAGAGACACAAACCATACACACATACACACACACACACACATGTATATATATATATATATATAT
>NW_026408583.1:0-268 GCF_001194135.2 Octopus bimaculoides | reverse complement strand
AATTTTAAATCCAATAAGGCTTGGCTGACCCCTCACACATCCTTTCCACCTTATTGACGTAATCCAATGACAAGCCAGGACAAGGTATCCGCTGTCAATGTGGGTTACAGGCTGAAGGTGGGGGCACTATGATCCCTAGTGCAAGCAAAACAACCCACATACTTTTAGGTGTCATTCCTACAAACACAGACGCACATAGATACATGCACATATTATGGATGTATATACTTCATCATTTTAAATACCTACAGAAACCTTCTTTAGGGGG
>NW_026408582.1:0-374 GCF_001194135.2 Octopus bimaculoides | reverse complement strand
ACACGAACTTTGATTGTAAACTTTTGATTATGTAAACCTTTGTATTGTTAAATGCTTGGAAACGCTATTGTTATATGTTATTTCAGAAGCAAGTACTATGTTATGAATTATTGTTATGCTCTGTTTTGTATTGATGATGTGATGTAAAGAAAAAAAAGTTAGTTTCACTACGCAACGTATGGTCCGTGTTATTCCTTCCTTGCCTGTTGTCATCGTTGCATGCTCCGGCCTGGGCTTAGTCGTGGCGGACACCCCGACTCACTGAGCGTCGACGTTCGTGCGTGTGAGTTTTCTCTTCGTTGAGGTGCTCCGCGCGGGCGTTCGTAACAATACAAAGGTTTACATAATCAAAAGTTTACAATCAAAGTTCGTGT
>NW_026408581.1:259-503 GCF_001194135.2 Octopus bimaculoides | reverse complement strand
ACAAGAGACCACACATTCTAAGCTGACGCCTGTTAGAGATTGCGTATGCATGTATACATGCACGTATGTATGTGTGTGTGTATGTTTGTGTTTGTGTATATGCGTGTATGTGTGTATGTATGCTTATATGTATGCATGTGTGTATGCATGTGTGCATATATGTATGTACGTTTTTATGTATGTATGTATGTATGCATATATGTATGGATAAGTACATTCATGTAGGCATGTATGAATGTATGTA
>NW_026408581.1:0-201 GCF_001194135.2 Octopus bimaculoides | reverse complement strand
ATGTATGCATGTGTGTATGTATGCATGTATGCATGCATCTATGTACGTATCTATGTGTGTGTGTGTGAATGTATATATGCATGTATGTCTGTATGTTTATATGCATGTACATATGCATGTATGCATGCAATTACGCATGAATGTATGTCGATATTCATGTATGTACGTATATATATATATATATATATATATATATATATA
>NW_026408580.1:3698-4240 GCF_001194135.2 Octopus bimaculoides | reverse complement strand
TATGTATGTATGTATGTATGTATGTGTGTGTGTGTGTGTGTGTCTATATGTTTGTGTGTGTGTGTCTATATGTTTGTGTGTTTGTGTCACCCCACAATCGCTTGACAACCGATGTTGCTGGTTTTACGTCCCCGTAACTTAATGATTGGACAAAATTGATCGATAGAATAAGTACTAGGCTTACGAAGAATAAGTCCTGAGGTCGATTTGTTCGACTAAGCATGGCCACTGTCAAATGAATGAAACAAATAAAAGAACAAAAGAATATATACTAGGAATATTACTTATACATCAAAATTAGGCTATGTGGCTAAACTGAGTACGTAATGAGCCATGTATGCATTCATATCGTGTTCAATTCAAAGTGGTTCGGCCTATCATTTTTAGTTAACAGTTTAGGTTTATTTGCTCTAAATGGATATATAATTATGGTTATTATTAAAAATACCTATGTGTCGCTCTTCTCCGTATTTCAAGAAGGTTCGGATTTGTTCCCAAATATATGTGTGTATGTGTATATATATATATATATATATATATAT
>NW_026408580.1:0-718 GCF_001194135.2 Octopus bimaculoides | reverse complement strand
GCACTAGTAGGATTAATTTGCATAACACCAGAGACCACTGTTAACTACTTTATTAAAATGTATATGATCTTTGACATTTTGCATATCCTCGCTAAACAATAATGCATTTTTTTTCTTCTTCAGAAACTGCCTCTGTAGAAACCTTTCAATGTACATTAAGATACAGCTTTCTAAACACTACCTTTTAATGTGTTATTGAAAACACATACACATACACACTCAAAGAAGTCTAAACAATAATTTCACTCCCTCGAGGGCAGAAAAATTTTCTCTGGGCGGACATACAAAGGACCATATTTAGTAAATCTTAAAACTTTACTATCTACAGCTTTCTGTAAAAATGTTACCTTTTCTTTTCTTTTTTTTCTTTTCTTTTTTTACTTTTTTCTTCTCTTTTTTTTCTTTTCTTTTTTATCTTTTCTTTTTTTTTCCTTTCCTTTTCTTTTCATTTCTCTCTCCCTAAGTATTCGAAAATGTAAACAACTTTTTCATTGCAAAAGCACTACTGTATTATTCAATTGGTCAGACAAACAAACATCTGAAAAAAACTTAACAACATTAATATATTAAATCTTGTGTGAAACTTTTATCTTTCTACTCTCCCTGACTACCCAAATATGTAAACATACCTTTTGTTTCAACAAGACAATTGAATTCAGAACTTCAAGAATTCAACGACGTGAATATCAGTATATATATATATATATATATATATATA
>NW_026408579.1:0-243 GCF_001194135.2 Octopus bimaculoides | reverse complement strand
TATATATATATATATACATACACGCACATACACGCATAAATACATACATGCACACATACATGTATACATACATGCATACGTACATACATACATACTTATCTGCATTCATACATACATAGATACACGTGTCTGTGTGTATCTACGTATATACATATGTGTGAGTGCAATTTTGTCTGCTTGTATGTGCATGCATGAGTGCGTATATGTGTGGGTACACGAATACATCTACGGACATATATATAT
>NW_026408578.1:315-418 GCF_001194135.2 Octopus bimaculoides | reverse complement strand
ATGTATATATATGTATATATATATATGTATATATATATATGTGTTTATATGTATGTATATATATATATGTGTTTATATATATGTGTGTTTATATATATGTGTG
>NW_026408578.1:0-195 GCF_001194135.2 Octopus bimaculoides | reverse complement strand
ATGTATATGTATGTATGGATGTATATATATATGTATATATATATATGTATACACGTGTGTGTATATATGTTTGTGTGTGTAACTATTATTATCGTTATCGTTGCTGTTGTTGTTGATAATCTTCCTGTTGTGTATAAATACACACATACATATATATACATACATATATATATATATATATATGTATGTGTATAT
>NW_026408577.1:0-209 GCF_001194135.2 Octopus bimaculoides | reverse complement strand
ATATATATATATGAGTGTGTGAACAGTAAACAGTGAACAGTGAACCATAGGCATGGTCTGAACACTGAATTATATATCCAGTTATCTTTTCATGCTAAATATATTTCTTGATGATGGAAGACTGAAGATTAAAGTGTGTTGACAGATGGTTGTATGGCAATAGTGAGAGTCAGTGGAAGCGGTATGGTGGATGGGGGGAGTGGCAGCAG
>NW_026408576.1:0-366 GCF_001194135.2 Octopus bimaculoides | reverse complement strand
TCATCATCATCATCATCATCATCATCATCATCATCTTCATCATTTCTAGTTTAGGCACAAGGCCAGAAGTTGATTTGACTGACCTCAGCACATGAACAGTGCTTTATTTCATGGCCCCATGAGGGATAAAAGACAAAAGTTGATCAAGACAAGATGTAAAACTTAGAACATAAAGAGCTGAAATGCCGTAAATCCTCGAGTATAATCCGCATTTTTTTCCCAAAATTTAAAGGTCAAAATCCCTAGTGCGTACTATATGCGAGGTTAAAAATAAAAAAATATTTTCTAAGCAATGTCCAAGTCTTTATTTGCTGTCTGGCAATGTTTATTCAGACGCATTTTGTGATGTCAGGCGCGAAAATACCT
>NW_026408575.1:0-756 GCF_001194135.2 Octopus bimaculoides | reverse complement strand
CTTTTAGTTATCGTGTACAAAAAATCTACAATCCACACAGATTACTTTGGACAGTTTTGTCCCTATTATACCAAAAAAAAGGACATTTTTTAAAACCTACCACAAGGTTCCGGGAGTGAATACAAGACCGCATAGTAACAGAGAAAGCTTCTCAGCCATAAACCCGAAAATCCATTTTGACACTCCCCGATATTTCATTATTAAAACGCAGTTCCAAACAACTGTTTTCGCTGATAAACTTCAAAAATAGCTTGCGGCAATTTTTGTTTTGACTAAGATTTTAAAAATATCTTTAAAAGATTCTGTTTTCATTGTTAAGAATAAAGTAAATATAAATAAATGTATTTTTGCAGTAAATATTATAAACAGAAGAGGCAGGCGTGGCAATGTGGTGAGAAGTTAGCTTTTAAGCCGCATGATTCCGGTTTCAGTCTCACTGCGCGGCACTTTGGGCAAGTGTTTTCTACTCTAGTGTCGGGTCGATAAATGCCTTGTGAGCGGAGTTGGTAGATGGAAGCGAAAAGGAGTCCGTCGTGTATAAACACACACTTGTTTATATATCGCTCCTACTATCTTAAATTGTCGTATGCACAAATTTGGCCAAATGTGTGTCCCCCCCTCAATATTTAATTTTGCTACGGCAACCTGGCCGAATCGCTAGCACGCCGGGCGAAACGCTTAGCGGTATTTCGTCTGTTTTTTACGTCGTTGTGAGTTCAAATTCCGCCGAGGCCGACTTTGCCTTTCATCCTTTCG
>NW_026408574.1:0-458 GCF_001194135.2 Octopus bimaculoides | reverse complement strand
AGGCCAACCAAAGCCTTGTGAGTAGATTTGGTAGGTGGAAAGTGAAAGAAGCCCATTGTATATATATATGTGTGTGTGTGTATGTGTGTGGCACGTAAAATACATCATTTTGAGCATAGCCATTGCCAGTACCGCCTGACTGGCCTTTGTGCCGGTGGCATGTAAAAGCACCCACTACACTCTCTGAGTGGTTGGTGTTAGGAAGGGCATCCAGCTGTAGAAACCCTGCCAAATCAGATTGGAGCCTGGTGTAGCTATCTGGTTCACCAGTCCTCAGTCAAATCGTCCAACCCATGCTAGCATGGAAAGCGGACGTTAAACGATGATGATGATATGTATGTATCTATTTGTATGTCTGTGTTTGTCACCCCACCATTGCTTGACAACTGATGTTGGTATGTTTACATCCAATAGAGACTAATAGAATAAGTACTAGGCTTCCAAAGAATAAGTCCTGG
>NW_026408573.1:0-293 GCF_001194135.2 Octopus bimaculoides | reverse complement strand
TGTGTTGTCTAATGTACTGTTAATATCATTCTATTTTTTATATTTTATATCATTTTTAAAGTCATATTTTATGTAAACCATATCACATTACTGATCCCAATCAGTTGTTTTGTACCATTCTGTGTTTAGCCCCCCGCTACTATTTTGCAAGGCCAACTATCATCAGCGGAATAGCCTAGATTGATATGTATGCACGAGGCACTACATAGAGAACATGTTTTGCTAAAATAACTTGAAACTTGTTTCGGAATATAGATGGTAAATGTTTTTATTTTTCATTCCTTTTCGAAATT
>NW_026408572.1:0-231 GCF_001194135.2 Octopus bimaculoides | reverse complement strand
ATGTATGTATGTATGTATGTATGTATCTATGTATGTATGTATATAAATATATATATATAAAAGAATACAAAAAATGGGGCATACATATAGATATGTGTGTTTTTACATTTGTGTATGCAAGTATGTATGTGTGTGTATATATATATATTAACACACATACATACTTGCATACACAAGTGTACAAATACACGGTCAAAGACATGTATAGATAAAAATATACACACAAACACA
>NW_026408571.1:0-310 GCF_001194135.2 Octopus bimaculoides | reverse complement strand
TAAATATACATAAATATATATATATAAATATATATTTATTTAGCTGACTAGTAGTAGTAGTAGTAGTAATAGTAGTAGTAGTCATGGAGGACTACTACTACTACTACTACTGCTGCTGCTGCTGTAGCAAATAATAATAATAACAATAATAATAATAATAATAATAATAAATGATGATGAAGATAATGATAATTACAATATATCCTCATGATATATTTATGTATATACATATACATAAATATATATATATAAATATATACATATATACATATACATAAATATATATATACATATACATAAATATATATAT
>NW_026408570.1:0-265 GCF_001194135.2 Octopus bimaculoides | reverse complement strand
CAGACTCTAACTGATATCCACCCCCCTTATTGCCTCTGTATTCTTATCTGCCTAGTTACCTATGTAAACTCATTAGGTCAGTAAGGCCTGGCGCTATTCCTTTCGAGTACTACAATGAAAAATGACATTAATGCGCGAATGTGTGTGTCTTTATTACAGTACACACACTTTTTTACCAGTTTCTTGTGTATGGATTCATTCGGTTGCGTTGTCTAGATATGAAGCAAAGAGATAACAAGTCTATGAATCTGGGTAAATCCAGATA
>NW_026408569.1:0-200 GCF_001194135.2 Octopus bimaculoides | reverse complement strand
CATATATATGCGCATGTGTAATATATACATATGTATGTGTGTCTGTATATATGTATGCATGTATGCATATGCTTACATATATATACGTATGTATGTATATATATACATATATATACATATGTATGTATATACATATATATATATATATAAACATACATATATACATGTATATATATATATATATATATATATATATATAT
>NW_026408568.1:0-339 GCF_001194135.2 Octopus bimaculoides | reverse complement strand
GGTTGTCTGGTCCATACTCTGGAACGGGTAACATGATCTTGGGTCTGGTTAGTCGTTGAGTTAGTAGCACAGTTTCCGAGATCTCCATCGGATGATCTGTTGTAAATTGAAATACAGTGTTTTCTGCATCACCAGGTTCATTGTCTTCCTCAGTTGTGTACCGCGGTCGCAGCTGTTCCCAGTGTCGTCTCCACATGGGGCCATGAGGTATGACCTTCACGTTAAAGCAGCGAGTACCCAATGACTTCTTAATGATTGCTGGTACGCACCGAGGATCTTTGTCTCGGCAAGGTCCATAGTATAGTGCATACACAGGATATCCGGCCTTGTACTGCCTGG
>NW_026408567.1:2668-3481 GCF_001194135.2 Octopus bimaculoides | reverse complement strand
AGTTTATTTTATATAGAAAGTTGTATAACAACTTATAGACTCTCTGGTGCTAGTTTTTTTGCAACGGAAATCTGCTCTGTGTGGCACATTTCCAGGTTTTACGAATCAATTTCGGCTTTCTAGCCATTTTTATTTTGAGACGATGGCGTCTTGTAGCCATGAAAAATTTCGTCAAACGAACGCTGAATTTTGCAGTGTTTCGTTCGAAAAAGAATTTGCTAGTCTTCCTTCCTCGCAGTTAAACGAGAGAATGGAGAAAAAGAAAAAAGAATTCACACACACAGATGCAAGTGTTAACTTCAAAGTTAACACCGCCACCACCACCAACAACAACAAAAGCAAAACTGTAACCAAAGTTACAAAACAGAACACAGACGATGTCTCCAAAGTATCTGACGTCAACACCAATTCTGCTGACGCCATTATCACCACCACCACCAACAACAACGACAACAACAGCAACAACAACAACAGCAGCAGCAGCAGCAACAGTTCAACTCAACCTTTGCTCTCTTCACCAGCAGCAAGTGAAAAAGAGGAAGGAAAAATGAATACAAGCCACAACACCACTGACACAGTCACAAATACCACATCTGCCACCAATACCAGTGCCAGCACCAGCAACAACAATAACAACAATAACAAAAACAAAAACTTTGCTGAAGCTTTGAAGCAAAGTGAAACTGTTGTGTCTTACACGACAAAGGAAATAATAGAAATGAGAAAATTAATCACCAAAGAAAGCGGTGAAATACACTTAAACATACCACAACACATATTAGAGGAAACAAGTAGAAAAACAATAATATATAA
>NW_026408567.1:1227-2374 GCF_001194135.2 Octopus bimaculoides | reverse complement strand
TTATTACAGATTTGCACAGGTACAGGTGATTTTTCGAAATGAAGAGTTGGCGAAGAGGTATTCAACGCTAACTCTTCACACACTTGAAATAACAATGTTACCCAGTTACCTTGGCCAAAAGGTAACAAAGGTAACAATAAAGCACGCACCTCCAACAATAGACACACTATGGTTGATATCAGCCATATGTGTCGACATGGACAACATAAACATACTTAAAATAAACGTTGGAGAAAGCAACTGGACGGGAAAAAACATACAAATCTTGTTCCACACAAACGAACAAGAAATTAAAAAAATCCCACCATACATCCGTTTGGCAACAAATCAAAAGTTACATATAGTGGTAGAGGGTAGGCGGCCTCGCTGTTACTTATGCGACAGTGAGGCACACCTCAAAATGGAGTGTCCGACTGCCCGAAAAACACAACAACAAGAACTAACTAAACACATAAAAAAAGTCTTGCTGCTCACACCGCCATCCACACAAAAAACAACAAAAGCAACAGTAACAACATCAACGAAAGAAAATACAACAAAAACCGCAAAATTAACAAACAAAGAAGACGAAAAAAGAAAACACAATACAAAATCTGATACCCATTCCCCCACATCACTTACACCACAACCAAAAATTCAACAACCAACAACAACAAAAACAGCAACACAACCACTTACACAAGCAAACACAGATCCATACAACATGCCCCTACCTCCTTCCGATTCCTCAGAGTTTTCATCTGAAGACGAGTCAAGTAATCAGGAATGGAAATTAGCCCAAAAAGGAAAGAGGAAGAGGAGCAAAAAAATAAAAAACGAACAACAAAGCAGGGAGATTCACATCTCCCGAAAACACTCCCAACTCCTACATGATAGACACCCATAATAACACACCAAGAACAATGCTAACAGCAATAGGCACTACAAACACAGAGTTGATGAAATACATCAACTCTAAAACAAACATCACAAATAACGACATCAAAACAAACAACCACCCACGCACAACACCGTCAAAACACATTAAAATTTATCATGTAACACCAGCATTACACCACAAAATAAAATCCCTTTACCCCGACGCGGTAGGGGGATGTCAAAAATATCTGTGCAAGAAATTGTACAATAGACTCCTTGGTGAAAAATC
>NW_026408567.1:0-853 GCF_001194135.2 Octopus bimaculoides | reverse complement strand
TCTGGATCTCCAAGTAAAGACGATATTTACGGACCCGGAGGGTAGACTGGTTGTCCAAGATGTGGACGGCAGCGATGGAGGCGCTTTTCGGTTGCTGGCAGTTTATGTGCCTCCTTTAACAGGTCGGTCGGACTTCTTTCGACGTCTAGAAGTATTCCTGGGAACGTCTCGTCCCTTACATTTAGTGGGGGATTGGAATGCTATCTTGGACACATATCTAGATAGGATAGTGTGTAGGACAAGAGATAGAGATAGTTTAGGATGTCCACAGTTTCACATAGTCAGCTACACGGATCACAAACTTGTGACGTGTACGCTAGACTTAGATAAGACACATAGACAGGGTCCCTGTTACTGGAAACTAAACGCGTCTTTCCCGCCGAGACAGGTTTTCAGAGACCGGATTAGCACGTTAGTAAAGAGGGCTTCGACGGGAACCATCATCAACAACAAATGGTGGTTTGCCTTCAAGAAAGCAGTAAGGGCGTAAGCAATAAGGTATAGCAGGGCACTAGCTGTAGAGAGGAACAGAGTAGAGGGGGAACTAGTGATAAAGTTAGAAGAGGCATTGCGAAGTGGCATCGCATCTGACGTTTTAGCGGCGAGGTTGGCCCTCGACCAACACATCAATGCTAAACACGAAGGGTGTGCTGTCAGGGCAAGGATGCGTACTCTGAGGAATGAAGGTGTTGGAGCCGCGCGAGAGGCCCGGGTGGCGTAGGCGCAGCGGAGTAACAGAGCCACCATCCGGTCTCTGGTAGACGAACAGGGGCGCGAATTGATCTAGCCGTGCAAGATGTGCCAGGCGTTTCAGCGGCATTTTGCCCGACTGTTCGGGAGGAGTGGCGAGCGA
>NW_026408566.1:0-226 GCF_001194135.2 Octopus bimaculoides | reverse complement strand
CGCCGCTATATTATGATCAGAGGGAATACTCATGTCAATTAATAAACAGGACTTCTTTGTCTGACCTTTTATGATGATATCCGGTTTATTAGCTTTTATAGCCTTGTCAGTATGTACGGGGAAGTCCCAGAGAATCGATACATTTTCTCCGTCGGTCACAGCTTCAGGATGGTGTATATACCATTTGTCAGCGGTTTTGATTTTATAATGCTGACATATTGTCCAG
>NW_026408565.1:0-255 GCF_001194135.2 Octopus bimaculoides | reverse complement strand
TGCTTAATAATAAGCATTATTAATTTGTTGCGGGCAACATTTTACGTTTTTATTTGCAAGTTTCTCATTCTCACTTGCATCTATTTTCATTAACGATAATTTAATAATAACCGTGTAACTTTGATACGAGACACAATTTCCAGAATATTATCAGTTCCCAGAGTTTGCTAAATGAATATTTTTGATAAAATGAAAATTCTTTACTATACCAGTACCATTTTTTTTTTTTAAATGAAGAAGTGATTTTGTTGGTAT
>NW_026408564.1:0-576 GCF_001194135.2 Octopus bimaculoides | reverse complement strand
CATTCATTTATTATTTCAGTTAATAGAAATAAAGGATATTTTACCTTAATACATAAAATTCTAATATAAGCATAATATCGTATTTTATACATTTAATATATATATATATGTAAGATTAATTTATTTTATTTAATTTTATCGAGATGTATTACAAAATAGATGGAATTTATAATAAGTAAATAGTATAACCATTAACATTTATACAAATTAATTTGATTTTAAATAAACTTTAAATAAACTTCTTATAGATATTTGATCTGACTTACAAGACTATAAAATATTTCGTTTGTTTTTTTTCTTTAAGTAAGCATGACTCAATGACGTAATACACTTAATACATATCAGGAAGAAACATAATGCGTAATTTCCCAGTATATAAATAAGTGATCTACAAGCTATGAATTCTAAATTTTTTGATATTTTCTATTATAATATAAAATATAGATTATTATTTTATCTTTATTTCATTTTATTCTCTTTATTCCCTTCTTTTGCTTCTTTTGAACTGATCTAGAATTATATACAACTCTATATAACCTAAGGATATTTTACAAGAGGCTTAAACATAATATATAT
>NW_026408563.1:0-637 GCF_001194135.2 Octopus bimaculoides | reverse complement strand
TTTCATCCCTTCGGGGTCGATAAATTAAGTACCAGTGAAACACTGGGGTCAATCTAATCGACTCATCCCCATCTCCTTAAAAAGAAAAATTTCATCTTTTCTGCCAACACGAGAAACGTTTACTGTTGTTGTTGCTAGAGTCGTTCATGACAGTATTCTTCTTATTGATGTTGTTCATTTAGACGTAACATAGTTTTGATCAAAGACTTTCCAACCACGACCACCCTGCCTATTGGTCAAATATCCAGTATTTAAGACCACGTGTTGCTATTTTTCCTTCTCGTTTATTAAAACAGCAGTGTATGATATAACAGCATTTTGTTGCTATTTCTAGCGTGGTCCAGTGACTTATACACGCTATTGCCTCGACTTGTTGTTGCCGTTGTCGTTGTCATATCTGGCATCTTTTTTTGTAGTTGTTGTTTATCTTGTTATTGGTTCTCTGTTTACAACAACAACAAGGGACAGGCAAGGCCGAAAACAGTGTAAAGCCTCTCTCACGAGTTTCTATCATCACCACCATCATCACCATCAGCAGCAGCATAATTACCATCACTACCACCATCACCACCGCCACATCAAACACCAGTACATCATCATCATCATCACCACCACCGTCGTCATCATCCTCATCATC
>NW_026408562.1:0-236 GCF_001194135.2 Octopus bimaculoides | reverse complement strand
ATATTGAATTAGAACAGTCGTACTGACGAGCCACGGACGTTTTTACGTAAATAAAAGAGTTGATGGCGAAACACGTTATACGATTAATTCTTTATTTTGTATATTTTCATTTGTCTTGTCCGCTTATGATTTGGGGTTTGCTGAATTTTTTCTAGAGCACATTCTTTTCTTTGTGGTTAGATCGTAGAAGATCTCTTTCTAGCATATCGGATGTCCACTTAGTGGTCATCCCTTCT
>NW_026408561.1:0-339 GCF_001194135.2 Octopus bimaculoides | reverse complement strand
TTCCCCTAGAGTAGTAGTAGTAGTAGTAGTAGTAGTTGTGGGTGTGGTGGTGGTGATAGTAGTAGTAGTGGTGGTGGTGGTTATGACGATGATGATGATGATGTAGAGGAGGAATATGGCGACGACCACGGTGACAGTGAGGCGGGTGGCGCAGGTAAGCTCTGATGATGTAGCGATGACGATGACGACGACGATGATAATGATGGTGATGACGATGATGATGATGACGATGACGATGATGATGATGAAAGCGATGATTATTTGCCTCTCAACGACTACTCTAGCAACAACAACTACTACTACTACCACCACTACTACTACTACTACTACTACTACTAC
>NW_026408560.1:0-524 GCF_001194135.2 Octopus bimaculoides | reverse complement strand
TGTGGTTGGTAAGCAAGCTACTTACCACACAGCCACTCCTGCACTTATAATGGAGGAAGTTACTAGAAATTTGGAATGGATGAAATGTTTTAATTCTTTTGTTACCATATTTCTGTTGAAATACACTGTTTGTGTTTTAATTTTGAAAACAATGCCATATTTAGTAAACCAACTGTGGTGGTGAACAAGCAGAATGTTAGTACACGGGACAAAATGCATATCAGTATTTTGTTCATCTTTACATTCTGAGTTCAAATTCTGCTGAAATTGACTTTCCCTTTCATCCTTTCAGGGTCGATGAAACAAGTACAAGTGAGCATTGGGGTTGATGAAATCAACTAGCCCCACTCCCTTCAAAATTTCAGGTCATGTGCCAATAGTAGTAAAGATATTTAGTAATATAGTTGTCATTATTAAGCTGGACTTCGTAACATAAAGTTAATATGAAATTTTGAAGGAATATTTAAATTTAGATCACTTTAACCCTTTCGTTACCAACCCAGCTGAAACCAGCTCTGGCTCTG
>NW_026408559.1:0-323 GCF_001194135.2 Octopus bimaculoides | reverse complement strand
TCTGTTTTCTGCTGGGGAAAACGGCAGCCGAAACAGTTGTCATGCCTCAACCTGCTTACAAGGACGCTGCCATAAGTAAAACACAAGTTTACAAGTGGTTTTCACGCTATAGTAATTCTCACATGTCGCTTGAATATGTGTGTGTGAGTGTGTATACATGAAGACACTTGCCGAAGTTGCCACGCAGTAGGATTGAACCCGAAAGCATGTGATTGGGAAGCAATATATGTGTATGTGTGTGTGTGTGATTGAAAGAATTGGATTCAACGAGGAGTATTGTTGAACATTTATTTAATCACTACAATTGTTTCTGCTTTGTGAGA
>NW_026408558.1:0-358 GCF_001194135.2 Octopus bimaculoides | reverse complement strand
TTGCATAAATATGCGTACACACATTTAAACATATATATTGGTAGCAATACATTCATATGTACAGTACACACACACGCACACATGCACACATACACAGAGACATACTATGCATGTACAGAACACAGGTACACGATATAAAATGATGCCTGTAGATATACACTTTTTCTGGACTTGAGTATAAATCATACACACACGTGTGTATGTGTGTATATGCATGCCTATGTATGTATATATGTATATATATATATATCTATATGTACCTATATCTATATGTATATCTATGTATACATATACTTATGGAAGTAAATACATAAACTCACTTATGCACACATACATATATGCATATATATATATATAT
>NW_026408557.1:0-464 GCF_001194135.2 Octopus bimaculoides | reverse complement strand
TATATATATATATATACATACACATATCTCTCTATCTATCTATTTATATATATATATACATACATATACACACATAACCACACATACACATATCTATCTATCTATCCATTTATATATATATATATATATATATAGCAGAAAGAGAGGGAGAGAGGGAGAGAAAGGGAGGTGTAAATACAAATATTTAGGCATAATTATATATTCTAGTTTTGATATATTGAAGATAGCGAGAGATAAATTTACAGGAAACTGGGAAGAAAAAATATTTAAGTTACGTTAATGTGATTACTACGGGTGTATTTATACGATACAGAATACAGTTCAACAAGGATTAACGCCAGATGACTTGGCGCACCCAGCTTTCTCTCCAACCATCACCACTGATAGCTACGAATTTAATTGGGCTCTTTGGAAATATATTACGGTCAATTAAATATATTATCTCTTTTGTTTTTGCTTTTTTT
>NW_026408556.1:0-778 GCF_001194135.2 Octopus bimaculoides | reverse complement strand
CTTTGGTCGGCCCGAGGCTATAGTAGAAGACACTTTCCCACGGTGCCACGCAGTGAGACTGAACCCGGAGCCATGTGGTTAGGAGCAAGTTTTTTTTACCACACAACCACACACGCGCCTATTCATTTACGTAACATACATACACACATACGAAGGACTTCCACGCAGTTTCCTTCCAGCAAATTCACTCTACAGGTCATTGGTCGGTGCGAGGTTATAGTAATAAAATAAAATAAAAAATAAAAATTTAGAAAAAAACGCGACCACGGTGACGCACTGTGGGATTGAACCCAAACCCAGGTTGTTACAAACCTCGCGCCAATTTATTCGCTCATATATTTATTTAATTCTGCAAGTGGTAGTCTTCATGTATAATGTCTTTGTTGTTTTATTTTCGTCTTTCTTTCGTCAAGCGTGGCTGCCATTTCCCATAGACATTTCTGCCCACATATTCAGAAAAAAAATAACACAAATGTATCTTTCATCCTTTATCTTTTACTTGCTTTAGTCATTGGACTGCGGGCCATGCTGGAGCACCGCCTTTAGTCGAGCAAATCGACCCCAGGACTTATTCTTTGTAAGCCTGGCATTTATTCAATCGGTCTCTTTTTGCCGAACCGCTAATTTATGGGGACGTAAACACACCAACATCGCTTGCCAAGCGATGGTGGGTGAACAAACACATAAATAAATAAATGCGCCCTTTTAAACCATAGCCAGGCTTATTAGGCTCGGTTTCCCGGTTTCAATGGCGTATGTGTCCCCCAGCTGGACGGGA
>NW_026408555.1:0-1221 GCF_001194135.2 Octopus bimaculoides | reverse complement strand
TATATATATATATATATATATATATATATATAAAAGAAATTTTTAGCGTAATATGTGTTTTGTTTATTCGCCGTATACGCTGCTGTATAGCGCTCAAGGAAAACTCCCTAATAACGCTAGTTGTTTAAATACCTACAAGTCTTATAATATCAGAGACCTGGGTGTAATTGTTGATAACAATCTCAGTTGGAGTGCCCACATCAACAATAGGGTCGATGTAGCTCGTAGGATGAGCTCCTGGATCTTAAGAACCTTCCGGTCCAGAGAACAAGGTGTCATCATTCCACTTTTCTCCTCCTTTGTACGGCCACACCTCGAATACTGCTGCCCCTTGTGGTCTCCCCATACAGAACAAAACATCTCGAGGATTGGATCACCCCAGAGGGCACTCACCAAACGAATTGAAGGCATGACTGATCTTGATTACTGGGACCGCCTTAAAGCCTTGAAACTCTACTCTCTCCAGCGCCGCCGCGAGCGGTACATCATTTGTACGATGTGGAGTATATACCGCCAGCATTGCCCAAACGACCTGAACATTAGTTTCAAGGTTCATCCAAGGCTGGAACCACGGGCCACACGTCCCCTGCCCAATTCAGGATCACAACATACAGGTACACTGTGACATACTTTCTTTTCCTCAACAGGTCCTGCCCTGTTTAACATTGTCCCGAAATAGATAAAAGAGGAAAAGGATCTTATCACCTTTAAACGGAGTCTGGACAAATTTCTTCAAGGAATACCAGACAAGCCACCCATACCTGGATACAACTCACTCAATAAGAACTCACTACTTGAATGGACCATAAACAAAACTTGACTTAAAAGGGATTTAGATAATCCTATCAAGTGGTGCTATTAAGTTAGATATGGCCTGGACCAAACTTTGGTCGAAACATATCTAAGATTTATCTAAGTTAAATATATATATACATATATACATATATATATAGTTATTTTTAGGGCTGAAATTAGGTTCTGTGGCCACTCATATTTTACAAGTATCATCATTTATAAAAAAAATTTCTCAGCTACAAGACATATTTATAATAAAAAAGATATGTGTGGGTGGCATTTCAAATAGTAAAGATGGGGAAAATAAAAACAAAACTGAGTATGTGTATATGCATATGATCTATCTATCTATCTATCTATCTGTGTGTGAGTGTGTGTGCGTGTGCAGAAGAATAATAAAAAGACAGTTCTCGTTACAGTATATAT
>NW_026408554.1:0-393 GCF_001194135.2 Octopus bimaculoides | reverse complement strand
AACGGCGGGCAAACTGCTTAACGGTATTTCGTTTGTCTTTATAGTCTGAGTTCAAATGCCAGCGTCGACTTTGCCTTTCAAATAAGTACCAGTTGAACAATGGAGTCAATCTAATCGACTCAGCTCCTCGCCCGAAATTGCTGGCCTTGAGTCAAAATTTGAAACTAACGTTACTATTGCTGTTATTGTTAATGTTACAAACGTTGTTGTTGTTGTGTTGTTGTTGTTATTGTATTGTTGTTGTTGTTCTGTTTTAAGACTTACAAGCTGTTTTCCCTCTGACAATTGTTGGAAATACTTCGCAAAGTCTTTACAAGTGAACAGGGAGGCGGTGGGTACGAGAAGTCAGTGGCATCTCTCTTTACTGATTGTACTCTTGTTAAAATCTCTTTG
>NW_026408553.1:0-214 GCF_001194135.2 Octopus bimaculoides | reverse complement strand
TACACAAATGCCGATTTTCCTATAGAAATTAGCCAAAAAAATTTTTTATCGTTATTAATAAAATTTCTAAAATTTTTTTACTACCCTGTATTTTATTAATAATGATAAACATTTTTTTTTGGCTAATTTCTATAGGAAAATCAGCATTTGTGTATTTGCTGCCGAATAGATATATCATCATCATCATCATCATCATCGTTTAACGTCCGCTTTC
>NW_026408552.1:0-523 GCF_001194135.2 Octopus bimaculoides | reverse complement strand
TGTATGTATGTATGTATGTATGTATGTATGTATGTATGTGTGTATGTGCGCATGTATATATTTGTATTTATGCAGCTGCTTGTATGGGTTTACATTAAGAGACACATCCCCACACAGTCATACGCGTACACGCATGCGAACACATACACACATGCGCATACACACGCATACGTACATGCCAGGTTTTAAGTTCGTAAGCTGATACGAATCTATATAATTAAAGAGATACGCATCAATGAACACACGAAAGCGTTTTATGCATTTATGCACATTTGCAAATATATATATACAAGCATACATATATATATGTACATGTGTGTGTGAGTGTGTATGTGTGTGTATACACACGTATAAGAATTTAATTGTGTGCGTACACGTACATACATATAAATCTTTGTATATGTGCATTTACAGACACACACATATATATATGTACGTATATGTATATATTCATATAAATAAGTGTATATATATATATATGTGTGTGTGTGTGTATATGTGCATATATATATATATATATATA
>NW_026408551.1:0-732 GCF_001194135.2 Octopus bimaculoides | reverse complement strand
TATATATATATATATGTGTGTGTGTGTGTGTGTGTGTGTGTGACTGTGACTATGTAAACCTGACTACATGGAACATTGAGGTTCAAGTATATAATTGAGTCTAAGGTGGAGCTGTCTATATCAACAAAGTGTGTATGTGTGGTGACAGCTAGATGGGCTGTTTTGATTGTGGTTTGTACCTTTGACTGAGCCATTATAATACTTTGAATAAACAAGGAACTAAATCTGTATTTTTGGATTTTATCTAAAACTATGGGCATGGATGGTATTCTTTGTTCTGTTAATCCCAAGAGAACAATTCAGAATATGGAGGTTTATTGTTCCAGAATTCCTGTGAAATTGTTATAACATCACAGACTTGTTGTTTAGTCTTAGGTCAGGCCTACTCAAGTAAGTCAATGATTAGCCTTTCCAGCGATGGAGATCACACTTTTTTAATGTGTACAACAAACCTTGGTAGCCCATATCATCAACCATTGTCCTATAGCTAAGAGAATAGGACATGATATGAGAGAGATTTGGCCACTACTTTTGACCAGACAGAGGCTCTCTCATCTGAAAGTCACAGGTTAATTTAAATATCTCATGTCTGTGTGTAGTGATGTCAATATTTTTTTAATGATGTATCCACAACCATGTTTCTACTTTATAAGAATGTCTATTGTTGACATACAAATATATTTGTGTGTGTATGCATGTATGTGTGTGTGTGTGTATATATATATATATATA
>NW_026408550.1:0-405 GCF_001194135.2 Octopus bimaculoides | reverse complement strand
ATATATATATATATATAATACACGCTTACATACATGCATACATATATAAATACATGTATATATATGTGTGTGTGTGTGTGTGTGTGTGTATACATTTGTATATGTATATATATCTATATCTATCTATCTATATGTATATATATATATATAGAGAGAGAGAAAGATAGATACATACATGCATACATATATACATATACATGTGTGTGTGTGTGTGTTGTGTGCGCGTATGTGTGCGTGGTACATATGCATATGAATCTGATATGCTGAATATTTAAATAAGGTTGGAAATGACTAGATGTATTAGTGATAACTATTGTAATGGAGCTGAAATTCATAATTAATGGTGAAATCGTTGTAGCTGTTTAGCCTCCTTCAAGTTCAACAATATGTACATGTGTGTGTGTG
>NW_026408549.1:4192-4385 GCF_001194135.2 Octopus bimaculoides | reverse complement strand
GACATAGATATATACGCATACACATACATATACACAAACACACACGCACACGCACAAACACGCGGTACAGGGTTCATTCCCACTGCGTGGCACCTCACATGTTTTTAATTGTGGCCAATAAAACGAATTAATTATTATTCCAAAGAATAAGTCCTGGGGCCTGATTTGCTCGACTAAAGGCGGTGCTCCAGCA
>NW_026408549.1:2459-2761 GCF_001194135.2 Octopus bimaculoides | reverse complement strand
GATAAATTATGTCAATCGTAAACAATTTTAATCTCCTAACATATGAGGGAATTAATAACATGTTTTACTAGACCTATTTGATGAGCTCGTATATTACCACAGCCGAATGAAAGCCAAATGATAAAAAAGCTGCTTCTATATCCGTTTCGGCTCCATCCTACTTTTGTATTGAACAATCCGATTGGTTCCATGATTGCGCTTATTTTTTTTGAGGCATTTCGTCTAATCGTCATCTTCGAATAAGTTGACGTCAGAGAGTGATTTCTGGCACCGGCTCTAAGCTATAAAATCCCCAAGCAGAA
>NW_026408549.1:2024-2162 GCF_001194135.2 Octopus bimaculoides | reverse complement strand
ATCCATTGTTTTGGCTTTTAAAAAACAATTTTTAAACACATACTGACACATAGAAAATTCACTGTTCTGTTAACCCTTTTTATTACCGTATTTCTGTTGAGATATTCTGTGTTTCTTTCAATTAATTTTAAATATAAC
>NW_026408549.1:1838-1991 GCF_001194135.2 Octopus bimaculoides | reverse complement strand
AGCTAGTGTTAGGAAGGCCAAAATTGCAACTAAGGTTTGCAGCCATGCCTTTCTCTCTCTATATACATATATATATAATTATTACAATTAAAAGTGTAAAGGACTATCAATTTATAAATAATTTTTAGCCCTTCGGTATGTAAACACCATTAT
>NW_026408549.1:1697-1828 GCF_001194135.2 Octopus bimaculoides | reverse complement strand
TTCGGTATGTAAACACCATTATCGGTGAAGAACTTATTTAAAAGTTCTTCGATAGTAGTCCGCTATTTGCCAGCCAGTAGTCAGCTGGTCAACATGTCTTTGTTTACATCAATTCGGCAATTATCACTCGC
>NW_026408549.1:373-635 GCF_001194135.2 Octopus bimaculoides | reverse complement strand
ATATATATATATATATATTCTAGTGGCGAGGTCGTGTTCATTGAAAATAGATATATTTAATGAAATTTTCTACAGTGCAATATATTTAAATATCTGGAGTATAACTAGTCCTAGAAAGTTATCTGAATTTCATTATTATTTCCATGCACAATTGTTTCTTTTTTGCCTGTTGTTTTTGAATCCGTTTTCGTTTTGGAAAAAGAAAAAAAAACATTCTGTATATATATATATAAGCATAATCATGTATGTATGTGTGTGTGTG
>NW_026408549.1:0-106 GCF_001194135.2 Octopus bimaculoides | reverse complement strand
ATATATATATATCCATATATAGATAGAAGAGAGAAGTAGTGTCAATTTATATACATATATATATATACATATATATAGAGAGAGAGATAATGATATAGATAAATTT
>NW_026408548.1:0-202 GCF_001194135.2 Octopus bimaculoides | reverse complement strand
ATATATATATATATATATATAAATATATATATAATATATATATATAATATTATATATGATATATATATAATATTATATATATATATAATATAATATGTATATATAATATTATATATATATATAAATATATATATATAATATATATATAATATTATATATATATATACATATATATATATCTACATATATATATATCTACATA
>NW_026408547.1:0-489 GCF_001194135.2 Octopus bimaculoides | reverse complement strand
ATGTATATGATGCACACACACACATTCGTATGTGGATATACTTTCATACACACACACACAGTCACCATTTAACATGCTGCAAATTCTGTTAAATGTTGAGTGCGTCGAAAGAATACGTCGGAAATATATGAGTCTTAGAAGAAAGGTCACTGCTCAGAAAATTTAGAACGGGTGTGTCCCTTCGGCGAATCTTACGTGAAGTGCTATTCATTTTTGTGTTTTCAGGCGTGTGTAATACATTTATTGCATAAAATGTTGCTGTGTTGCAAGGCTAGCCGATGGTTGGTTGGTTGGTTGGTTGGATGGTTAGCTAAGTCATTGATAACAAAGAACAGAAAGAAAAAGGAGGGGAAAAAAGAAGAAAAGAAAAAAGAAAATTAAAGAAAAGAAGAAACAATGAAAGAACTGAAGAGCAAATAAAAACCTGCTTTAAGTCGCTTATCTTCTGTCTGTCTATCTATCTATCTATCTATCTATCTATCTATCTAT
>NW_026408546.1:0-310 GCF_001194135.2 Octopus bimaculoides | reverse complement strand
AGCAATGAAAGAAACAAATGGAAAACAAGACAAGCAACACAAAGAATGACCCTTCATCAGTTCTCAGCTGTTTTTCTAATCTGTATTTCGAGCAATTCATGACAAGATACACCTTCGATAAAACAGTTGCTCCCGCAAAGCAAATTATATAAAATTTGCGATCTTGCAGAGAGTCAAGACTGGTGACAAAAACAGGACAATGAAAACAAACAAGAAGGGCTGCTAAGTCTAAACAAGGTTGTGGTGACGAAGATGAAGAAACAAGTCTGCAAAGGAGACATATATATACATATACATACATACATGTATA
>NW_026408545.1:0-334 GCF_001194135.2 Octopus bimaculoides | reverse complement strand
TCTATGTAACAAAATTATGAATAACTTACTTCTCGAGACAGTCACGCTTATTTTATAGCCTTAAATTCTTTAAAATCTTTCTTTTACGTGATTTAATTATTTGACAAGGACCATGCTGGGGCACCGCCATGAAGAAATTTTAGTCGAACGTATCCAGTTCTGTACTTATTTTTATTAAGCTTATTACTAATTCAATCAATCGCTTTTGCCAAACCGTTAAGTTACGGAGACGTAAGCAAATATTAACACAAAGACACACATAATATATGTGTATGCGCGCGTGTATACATATGTATGTGTGTGTGTATGCGTGTATATATATATATATATATAT
>NW_026408544.1:0-581 GCF_001194135.2 Octopus bimaculoides | reverse complement strand
AAAATTTAATAATAAATTATTTGAAATCCTAGTTCTAAAGAATATTGAAAACGCTATTCATAGAATGAAAAATAAAAACCTATTTCGGATGAAAATAAATATACCATTTTATTCGTTCATCTTTTTGCATCTATTTTAAATGTAACATTTTATCAATGTCAGTTCTAAATTTGAAATTGAAGGTCTCCTGTAAGACCTGTATTGGAATACTAATGACAGCTACGTAAAGGCTTAATATTGATTTATTTCACCGACATATTTGAAGCACCAGTTCAAACTCAAGGTGTCTCTCCTTTATATAGTCTACGACAGCCGCTGCCCCTCTCAACTAGATTTTGGCATATTCTTGCTACTGAGACACTCACCACACCCACATTGTCTCTTCCTATCACTGTTCCTACGTGCCTTTGATCTCCCGAGCATTACCCGAGCTTTTAACTTAGCTTGAATGAATTAGTCCAACTCTGACGAGCGGTCAGAGTTAGAACACATTTCAACATAGGACTGTTAGACAGGTGTTAGCTCAGCATGAAATAACTATCTAGGTAGCTAGCTAGTAAGCTATATATATCCTTTTCCAA
>NW_026408543.1:0-213 GCF_001194135.2 Octopus bimaculoides | reverse complement strand
ACACGCATGCACACACATTACGTATATGTGTGTGGGAGCGTGTATTAACGTCAATGTATATATTTATAATATATGCGTATTATATAGAGGTTATATAAAGGTAAAACTAGCTCTCATGCATTGCAATCCGACGATGGCTTAGCTGGTCGAAATCTTGAAGCCACTATATATATATATATATATATAAAAACAAAAGTAAATGAGTATATGCAT
>NW_026408542.1:0-490 GCF_001194135.2 Octopus bimaculoides | reverse complement strand
GTCAGCCAATGTTTTGTTCACATGCCACTGGCACAAGTGCCAGTAAGGCGGAGCAGGAAACGATCACGCTCAAATGGTGCTTTTTACATGCCACCGGCACAGAAACCAGACAGTTGCTCTGGCAGCGATCCCGCTCAGATGGTGCTGTTAGCGCTCCACTGGCATGGGTGCCAGTCATCAAATTTGGTTCAGTTTCAATCTCACTTGTCCCAACAGGTCTTCGCAAGCTGAGTTTAGTGTCCAATGAGGGAAGGTTGGCATGGGTGCCAGTCATCAAATTTGGTTCAATTTCGATTTCGATTTCGATTTCACTTGCCTCAACAGGTCTTCGCAAGCAGGGTTTTGTGTCCAAAGAAGGAAAGGTATGCATAAGTGGGCTGGCCACACCCCTGGTAAAGGCCACAGGTTATGGTCTCACTTGTCTTGTCGTGTCTTCTCATGCACAGCATATTTCCACAGGTCTTGGTCACTAGTCATTGCCTCGGTGAGG
>NW_026408541.1:0-946 GCF_001194135.2 Octopus bimaculoides | reverse complement strand
CATTTGCCCAAGATGCCACGCAGTGGGACTGAACCTGGAACCATGTAGTTACTAAGCAAGCTACTTACCACACAATATACATATATATGTATGTATGTATGTATGTATGTATGTATGTACATATACGAATGTATATATGCATATATATATTATTTATATTATTATATGACTGAACGCTACGCATCCTTTTCCAAGTAAGTTTTATCCTATGCGTACTCTATGTGATCTTTTTACTCTTTCGTTTTTTTCTCTCTCTCTCTCTCTCTCGTATTCTTTTACCTTCTCTTCTCCCACTGTTCTATCCTATTATTCTGTCACTCTCTCTCTCCCTCACTCCCCCTCCCTTGCTCACGTGGCTCCCACGTGACCATCAGCCATCTTTCTTTCTCTCCGTTGTAGCTGGAACAAGGAAGACGTGTTCTTGTTCGTCTCCTGTCCTAGCTTGATTTACGCGTTCGCCACCGCAACCTCGTTTAGGCTTAGCAGCCCTTCCTGTTTGTTTTCACTGTCCTGTTTGTGTTACCTATTTTGACCATCAACAAAATCCCAAATTTTATTTAATTTGCTTTGCGGGAGCAACTGTTTTATCGAAAGCCTTTTTACCTTTTACCTTTTACTTGTTTCAGTCATTAGACTGTGGCCATGCTGGGGCATATTGTTGTTAAATGCTCGAAATATGAGACTAGAAAAACAACCAACAACTGATGAAGAGGCGTTCTTTATGTTTGTTTTGTGACGAGGCTGGCCTTTTGAATTACAAGTGCTACTCATTTTCGCAAGATGAGTGTGAAGTGGACCAACATGAGATAAAGTGTCTTGCTCAGGGACACAACGTATCGCCGAATACTCTAACGACTAAGCTACGCGCCTTCACACACACACGCGCACGCGCAGATGTGACTGTGTGGTAAGTAGCTTGCTTACCAACCACACGGTTCCGGGTTCA
>NW_026408540.1:0-242 GCF_001194135.2 Octopus bimaculoides | reverse complement strand
ATATATATATGCACACGTATTTATATATGTATGTTTGTATATAATATTGATGTTTTTATACCGTCGGTTTCTGTCTTTTTATTTTTTTGTATCGATTAAATAATTATGCATTTGTGTGTATATGTATCTGTGTATGTGCCCGTACAAAAGTGTGATTGTCTGAGCATGTACGTGTATATAAATGTATATATGCCTGAACACATGTACTTATTTATATATATATGTATATATATATATATATA
>NW_026408539.1:0-556 GCF_001194135.2 Octopus bimaculoides | reverse complement strand
AGCTGTTATAGTTAATAAGCGAGTAGCGGCAAGTATTTCTGTAGATATAAGAATATCCATAGGTAAACATTACATAAACAAGACGAGTAAAAGCTGATGTGAAGAGGAAACAAACAATCTGAAAATTTTATAAACGTACCTAAAAAGCATAGAGATATAAAGCAAAAAAATAACAATCAAAGAAGTGTTACAACGATTCAATACGCCAAAGAAGAAACACAGTAGAATCTGAGGTTTCAGGTGATACTCAAAGAGAAGTAAAAGAGAATAGAAAAAATAACTGAGAAGCAAAAGAAAGAAGAAATGTACGATACTAAATAACACGTCTGTTCATACGACAGGATTCAAGTAAAATGAGAACTAGGACGAAACGTAACATTTCTCATAACTTCCATCACATAGTATTTCTTTGATTCATTATCTCTTAGCCTCAAATTTTATTTCTGTTATTTTTGTGTTTTTCGCATATGTATATAGATATACATTTAACTATACATGCATACATTTATATATATATATATACCCATATACAAATGCCCGCATGTGTATCTATATG
>NW_026408538.1:0-392 GCF_001194135.2 Octopus bimaculoides | reverse complement strand
CAGGGTCTGATGGGTCTAAGGACTGTCGAATGCTCCTGTGTCTATTGTGGTATGGTTTCTATGGCAAGATGCCCTTTCTAACGTCAACCACTTTACAGCATTCCCTCCAAATCTCTACATTTTGTGCACTCACACATGCACAAAGTTGAAAAAAAAAAAAAAACGTGGTACTCAAATTTTTTCAAGATAAGATTAAATATTCGTAACTGAAGAAATTTGAGCAGGGGTTACTCCTGTTGGTATACAGATACTTTGTAAAGAGAGGCAAGATTTGCATACAACACAAATTTCTACTCACAGCTACAGCAAACATTAGAGGTAACACAATAGTTTTACATACATATTCACAGGCACATAACTATGAGCTCGAATATCCAAACAATGAATTACTG
>NW_026408537.1:0-277 GCF_001194135.2 Octopus bimaculoides | reverse complement strand
AAACAATTTAAAATAAAGTTTGTTTCTCTGCCTGGTAGATCATTGAGGACAAGGGATACAAGCTGGAACAGTTTTTCAGTATGGACTAGACTGGCTTGTTCTGGAAGAAGCTACCTTCCAGAATGTACAACATGAGGGACGAAACCAAAGCCCCATCATTTAAGGCACAGAAGGACACAGTGGCACTAATTATGTGTGGCAATGCTTCATGATGAAACCAGGACTTGTCTACAAGTCTGCAAACCCGAGAGCCTTCCAAAATAAGAAAAATCTGCTG
>NW_026408536.1:0-232 GCF_001194135.2 Octopus bimaculoides | reverse complement strand
GAACGGATGTATATTCAATTAAGTGATATAATAATCTTACGGTTACGTATGTATATGTGAGCATATAGACGCAGGAGTGGCTGTGTTGTAAGTAACTTGCTTACCAACCACATGGTTCCGGGTTCAGTCCCACTGCGTGGCACCTTGGGCAGGTGTCTTCTACTATAGCTTCGGACCGATCAATGCCTTGTGAGTGGATTCGGTAGACGGAAACTGAAAGAAGCCCGTCGTA
>NW_026408535.1:0-523 GCF_001194135.2 Octopus bimaculoides | reverse complement strand
GTATGGACCAAAACAGTTTGTTTCAAATTCGTTAGTACACTTGAGTTTCAAATATGATGCTAGTCGTCAGCCATTTTGAATTTCAATAACAGAAGTCGATTGTTATTACCGTAAGGTGAGTTGCAATTGGCCAAGGAAGGTCACGCGGTGTCGTGGTTTGATGTTGGTATATGGATAACAGTTAGATGGAAAATACCGCATTGTGAACAGGAAATTGACCACGTGGAGGACAGGAAATAGACCACGCAGCGATTAGGTAATCGCTCAGGTTGTTAGGGTACTGATTATAAGTACTAATTATTAGTACTAATTATTCTTTTGATACAAACATGGATTTGCAGAACACTTGGCACCAGTGAACAACGGTTTCAACTCTGTATTGATAGCCGATCCGAACAGTTGAATTACCTGGAACTTATTTTGAAGTAATCTGTCTAGCCAGATTACGCAAAAGTGCTTTTACATTAAATTACCTGGATCTAGTGGAGGCGCAATGGCCCAGTGGTTAGGGCAGCGGACTCGC
>NW_026408534.1:0-605 GCF_001194135.2 Octopus bimaculoides | reverse complement strand
TATATACATTTGTTCATGTTGTAAACAAGTTGTATTAAAAGTACAACTGTGTTATGGTGTTTTCATTATTTTGTAGGATGTTTTCATATTTTTGTATGAGTTATTTGCAGACTATTTGAAACAGTAAAATTCCTACCTCGCCTTCTTTGTTTCTACAATTACTACGTCTTATCTTGTGGACGAAATCCTTATATTACTCATACATATATTGCACATTCTCGCCGGATCACAACATACTTCTTACCAACAAGTAAAAGTTACAGCGTATGGAAAATGAATAACTTGTAGTAAAACATAACGCTCAAACATTTATGTTCCGGCTGTAATATCAAACACCAGTCCCATTGCACCTGCTAACTTTAAAGTGACAACAATTCAGAAGTTCAGCTCGTGATGTTCAGATAAAGATGTTGAGATGGATTTATATATATTATCTTTTCAAACAAACTTCAAATCATGCATTTATGGAAAATGGAAAATAAATAATAGATCAATACAAAAGATTTAATGTACATTGAAGTTATGTTTTTGAAACAATGTACGCCTTCACGCAAACTTATATATATTAATGTATATAAGCGTATGTGCAAGTATGTATCTATGGA
>NW_026408533.1:0-1177 GCF_001194135.2 Octopus bimaculoides | reverse complement strand
GATTACCCAAGAACTATTACCATTTTGCTCTCAATTTGGTATTCAAAATATGTTATTCAACAGTTTGCATATGAATCCAGTAAAATTCTTGTAAGATAAGAAATTAGAGGAATATTCCATTGGATAATTCTGAATATATTTCCTTAACCACATATTCCAAATAAGGATCACACTGAAGTAGCGATAGCCTTACTTTCAATTCTATAATTATAGACCGCCTTTCAAAGCCCAACACATAATTCCATTACACCGATTAGTAATCGCCGCAATTGCACCGCTACTATGAAACGGCGCAGACTCTTCAGGGTCTTCAATTGATCTCCGTTGGTCTGGCGGCCGTTTAATGATTCTCTGTTACAAACTCTGCGTTGTATAATGCAGAGTTGTCCGTTAAGTCAGACGCGAACAATCTCCAAAAGGAAGAATATAATTACAGAGCTAAACGTAATGCAATTACTTTTTCGGAGTAATCCTTTTTCTTAATATTGTCTGTATGTATTGTGTGGTAAGTAGCTTGCTTACCAACCACATAGTTCCGAGTTCAGTCCCACTGCGTGGCATCTTGGGCAAGTGTCTTCTACTATAGCCTCGAGCCGACCAAAGCCTTGTGAGTGGATTTGGTAGACGGAAATTGAAAGAAACCCGTCGTATATATGTATATATATATATATATATATATGTGTGTGTGAGTATGTGTTTGTGTGTCTGTGTTTGTCCCCCTAGCATGCTTGACAATCGATGCTGGTGTGTTTATGTCCCCGTCACTTAGCGGTTCGGCAAAAGAGACCGGTAGAATAAGTACTAGGCTTACAAAGAATAGGTCCTGGGGTCGATTTGCTCGACTAAAGGCGGTGCTCCAGCATGGCCGCAGTCAAATGACTGAAACAAGTAAACGAGTAAAGAGTATATATATATATATATGTATATAATATTTTGGACTAATGGGTATGCGTCAATTAATGTGTTGAAGTGTTGAGTAGAACACTGGCACAGTTCGGTGCCATCCGCAGTCGCGGTATATTTCCGTTGGTTCTACTTCAGGAACTCCGCAGTGTTAGTTGACATTATGGTAATGGATTAAGTAATGGATTAAGATGGATTTTGTATTAACCTTTATTTGGTACAACGGTTGTTTCGACCCATCCTGCTACTCTCCCTTATGGGTGGGGCTCCATTC
>NW_026408532.1:0-334 GCF_001194135.2 Octopus bimaculoides | reverse complement strand
ACTGAACCTGGAACTATGTGGTTGGGAAGCAAGCTTCTTACCACACACCCTCGCCCGCGCCTTTTAGGGAGAGATCTTTTTTTGATTTTTTGCTCCTTCGCTTTTGCTGTTTCTCTGTTGACATGCCTTCATGGAGCCCTGCATTGTATCAAGTTCTGCCCTCGACATTTTTCTGAACAGATAATGCTCAATGAAGAAACCAGCATTATTATTAATCGCAGTCGTAGTGGTGGTGGTGGTTGTGGTGGTGGTGATTGCAGAAGTAGTAACTGCAGCACAGCGTGACTACTACTATTACTACTACTACCACCACCACCACTACTACTACTACTAC
>NW_026408531.1:0-616 GCF_001194135.2 Octopus bimaculoides | reverse complement strand
GAAGATAGATTAAGTAGTGATGGACAGCAGGTTAGGGGTAAATCAAGCATAAGGGGAAAAAAACCTTAGCTTTAATTCTCTTAATTTAGTCCTGTTTTTCTAACTTTATTCTTCTCCCTTTTTTCCTCTTCTTTCTTCCCCTCTTTCTTTCTGCTGGGGTTTTGGCCATTAATATTATGGTTTTACTCATAAGTAATACTACGCCACATTAATGTATATCTTATTTTAACTAGATATGTTTATCTTGTTCTAATTATTATTGTTCCCTATAGTTTTAAACTTAGTAATTTAGTGTTTCATTGTATTATTCTAATTATACTGTAGAATAGATATATTTCTTTAATACCTTGACCTTAATTCCCTTACCTTAAAATTTTTTCCAAATTCTTACCACTCCTTAGGGTATTGTCCTTCCATTTCCTTTTTTTTTTCCTCATGCTTGATTTACCCCTAACCTGCTGTCCATCACTACTTAATCTATCTTCCTCTAAATTTGAAATTACTACTATCCCTCCAATTAGATTTTAAACTCTTGTTTGATTCGCTAGTCTGTTAAACAGCAACAAAGTCGAGATGGTATGTTTTCTTCTCTTACTCTTGTTTTTTGCAAACATCT
>NW_026408530.1:10350-12081 GCF_001194135.2 Octopus bimaculoides | reverse complement strand
ATATGTAACATCATTCATTATAAATAAAATAAATTAAAATAATTTTCGTTTGAACTTCATTTTTTTTGTGTTGATTTTTGTCGGTTTTAGAATTGCGATTGTATACATACATACATACATACATACATACATACATACATTACATACATACATTACATACATACATACATCATATTATCATACATTACATACATACATCATATTATCAACCTGTACATGCAAGCTCTCAATACGAACAGTAGCACACCCCACTGGTTAGCTCTTGCTTAGACAAAACTGATCCCCAAAAGTAGAACCACCCACATGGCATAAAACTACATTCCAGAACTTCTTGAACAGCATTTCCTGTCTGATAACCTGAAATACATGTTCAAAGAAGTCGCACTACTCTACCGCAACGTATCATCAGATGAAAGGATAAACGTATATGAACAGAAGGCCATGCATTGTTATGTTAGTAGAAAGCTCCGGGATGATAGTAACATTGATCATCAAAGCAGTTTATCACTGATCAACAACCGGATTTCTACCTTCTACTTTGAAGGGTATGCGTTTGTAATATCAACGAAATACCTGATGCACAAAATGGACTGTTATGTCTCAAGCTACTGCTATCTTGCACCTTCGGATGATCTTTACTACCACGGTCAGACTACCTCTATTTATATCCATCCATCTGTTCGAAACCGAAAGGTTTGTCAAGACTAACAAGCAAGAACACATTTTCAGTGAAGTAACGGGTGTGACCGGGTGGCCTTTTATTCGTACCTTGGGCACGTGCCAACCAAATTCCTCGCCTCTTACTTCACAGCGTTTCTTATAAACTTAGTTACAGCTTCTACTCAAAGAAGCACTTTTACACACCCACCAACAGGCATATGTTGTTGGCACTCCGTCGCTTACGACGTCGAAGGTTCCAGTTGATCCGATCAACGGAACAGCCTGCTCGTGAAATTAACGTGCAAGTGGCTGAGCACTCCACAGACACGTGTACCCATAACGTAGTTCTCGGGGATATTCAGCGTGACACAGAGTATGAAAAAACGCTGACCCTTTGAATTACAGGCACAACAGAAACAGGAAGAAAGAGTGAGAGAAAGTTGTGGTGAAAGAGTACAGCAGGGTTCGCCACCATCCCCTGCCGGAGCCTCGTGGAGCTTTTTTAGGTGTTTTCGCTCAATAAACACTCACAACGCCCAGTCTGGGAATCGAAACCGCGATCCTATGACCGCGAGTCCGCTGCCCTAACCACTAGGCCATATATCCCCCTAATCACTACAGGCATATATGCACACAGCTATACGTACAAGACACACGCTGTTTGCTTGTCTGCCTGTTTTGCTTATTGATCTGTCTGTCTGGCGGCTTTTGAAGCTCCCTATCCGTCTCTTTATCAAGTTGCATCATCTGCCTGTCTAACTGTCTACCTGTCCATCTGTTTTATCTGTCTGACTGCCCACCTACCTGTTTAGCGACATACCTTACCAACTAACCAATTCCATTACCTTCCGATCTACGTACCAACACACACACACACACACACACACATATATATATATATATATATATATATACACCTTTCCACCTATCTATCTATCTATCTATCTATCTATCTATCTATCTATCTATCTATCTAGGCTTACAAAGAATGAGTCCTGGGGTCGATTTGCTCGACTAAAGGCGGTGCTCCAGCATGGCCACAGTCAAATGACTGAAACAAGTAAAAGAGTA
>NW_026408530.1:7448-8741 GCF_001194135.2 Octopus bimaculoides | reverse complement strand
AAAGTCGACCTCGGCGGAATTTGAACTCAGAACGTAACGGCAGACGAAATACCGTTAAGCATTTCGTCCGGCGTGCTAACGTTTCTTATTTCTTTATTGCCCTCAGGGGGCTGAACATAGAGAGGACAAACAAGGACAGACAAAAGGATTACGTCGACCCCAGTGCGTAACTGGTACCTAATTTATCGACCCCGAAAGGATGAAAAGCAAAATCAATCTCGGCGGAACTTGAACTCAGAACGTAACGACAGACGAAATACCGCTAAGCATTTCGCCCGGTGTGCTAACGTTTCGGCCAGCTCGCCGCCTTATGGCGATTATATTTTGAATCAACAAATATATTTATGATATGTGATAGACCGATTGGAACTAATTCCATGAAATGCGACATTACTTTTCGGTACCCCTTATACATGTAAGATAAAAAAAGCTGTAAAATAAGTGTAAGTCGAATATTATACCGACTTGAAGTTTAAAATAGTTAATTGTTGGAAAAATGACACTAATAAGGTAATAACCCTGTCAGTTAACATTAGTGTTGAAGGAATTGCGACGAAGAATCCGGGTGTAGACCTTCAGAAGCTAGATTTTAATCTACGAGTGGGTGCAGTGCACGAAATAAAAACTTGTTCATTTAGACCAATAAAAATTGTTACAGAAATCTCTTCGGTAGAACATAACGGATATGAATAGCATGGAAAATCTATAATCGGAGAAGGGGAGAGAGAAGTATGCTTCTCGTTCTAGACCCATGGGTGGTGGCCCTATAGAGAACGTAATTAAACAGACAGAATATCAATGTCATGTCACATAATAATAATCCTTTCTACTAACGGCACAAGGCCTGAAATTTTGGGGGAAGGGTTAAGTCGATTACATCGACCCCAGTGTTTCACTGGTAGTTGATTTATCGACCCCGGAAAGATAAAAGGCAAAGCTGACCTCGGCAGATTTTGAACTCAGAATGTAAAGACAGACGAGATGTCGCTCAGCCCGGTATGCTAACAATTCCGCCAGCTTCCTTTCTACTATAGGGACATGTCCTGAAATTTTTGAACTGAATATTGATATCTGGGTTTGTCTGTTGCACTGCATAACTTTAAGTCCTTAGCCATGTCCTCATGATGTTTCATCTAAAGCTATAGGGGACTGCCAAATTGACGCATGTTCAGTATAATTGCAAAAAAAGGTTATGGGGCTTCCTTGGAGAATCTGATACTGATGCTTCAGTCAATGCAAGGTCCCAGTGCTCAACATTTAAAAAAAACTCTTGTTGATTGCCTGCTTCCCTAT
>NW_026408530.1:6203-6828 GCF_001194135.2 Octopus bimaculoides | reverse complement strand
AACCCTAAAACTAAGCCTAACTCTAGAATCCGAACTCTAAAATTGTTACACACATAGATACGCACAGCATAATTTATTATATAAACAATATATGCGTATAAATTACGATTAAACCGGATGAAATATGTCACAGGGAATAACATTTTTATGACCGCCCAGCAGTAACTCTATTGAGCTGAATAGACGTCAGTGATTGGTTGAAATTACAGAAATACGACAACTTTAACATGGAACAACTTGCGATGTACGTTTTTTTGTTAAGAAGACTAAGAGTAAAAGATGTTTTATATGACACATTCTACCAGTGTCCCAAGTTTCAAAGTGTTTCGTTAAGAAAATCCTGGCGCCCCCGTTTTAAAATAGATCCAAGATAACCATGTGGCTCGTGGAGCTTTAGTTGTTTTCGATCGATAAACACTCACAACGCCCTGTATGGGAATCGAAACCGCGATCCTATGACCGCGAGTCTGCTGCCCTAACCATTGGGCCATGGTGAATAAATAATACCAAAAAAACATTTTTCTGACATCTTGTTTTGATACATACATACACATGATATCTGTGTGAGGGCGCGTGGGTTTCTCTGAATGTGTGAATGGCAGCAATGAAATTCGATCCCTTTACC
>NW_026408530.1:0-220 GCF_001194135.2 Octopus bimaculoides | reverse complement strand
ACACACACACACACACACACACATACAGTCACACATACGCACACACATCTCTTTAATGTTTACTGGCGGAAAAGAGTACTCGATGCCATACTAGAGATTTAACAATTTATTTTCTGTATTTGGTCGAGCCAGGCTGCGCACTGACAGGCTAGAGTCAGAGTAATAAGGAGACTGAATCGACAAAAATGTATGTATGTATGTATGTATGTATGTATGTATG
>NW_026408529.1:0-310 GCF_001194135.2 Octopus bimaculoides | reverse complement strand
TATATATGTATGTATGTATATATGCATAAACATATGTAGTTAGACAGACCGATTTGTTCATCCATAAGCATATGGATATATGTCTATATATATGTGTGTGTATGTATGTGTGTGTGTGAGTTTGAATGTGACCGCGTGTTTGTGTGTTCACTTATTGTATACATGTGCATGCATACAATCATGAAGGCAAGCGCATACGCAAAACATATATATAGGTATGTGTGTATATATATACAAGCCTGTATGTATAAACATATATCTATTACTTGGTATCTATAGAAGAGTTTTGCAGCTATGATATATATATATA
>NW_026408528.1:0-416 GCF_001194135.2 Octopus bimaculoides | reverse complement strand
CACACCTGTACGTATATATGCATATACTCATTTATTATTTGTTTTTATATTTATATATATATCGCTCCTAAAATCTTTGCCGAATTAATACGACCATAAAAAGAATGACCAGATAAGTCTTTCTATGCCTTCTAGCCAGGCTTCTACTTGCTACTTATTTTTGCCTTTGATCTTGCATACCTTACACACTGCTTATTTTCATGTTTTCAGTTGTATTTCCTCACGCAGTCTCTTAACTTTATAACCTTGTCTTAGAATTAGCTGGCCGAATTTCTACCATTCTATATTTTACTGTGTACAAACGATAGAAATACCTAAACACCTCGTATTTTCATGTTTTCAGTTATATTTCCTCACACAGTCACCTAACGCTATAACCTTGTCTTAGAATTAGCTGGCCGAATTTCTACCATTCT
>NW_026408527.1:0-810 GCF_001194135.2 Octopus bimaculoides | reverse complement strand
TATATAAAAATACCATTATTATTATTATTTACAGGATTGTAAAATACGGCTTCGTATAACAAAACCATTTGCATCGAAAGCATATACACACACACACACATGTCTCTCTCTATGCATATCCATATATATACGTGGATATATATATATATACACACACGTGACATGCCCGGTAACTCCCAGGAAAGCGGGCTTATTCCTAGGTTCCATTCCCATAATTGTTTCGCTAATCCAGTAACAACAATACAAAGTACGTGGCCCTTAAAACAGTTTTTGTGTATTTATTGAGAATACCGAACTGTCTTACAAAGGATCTTGTTTTTAGGAATTCCCAATATGTTGTGAATATCCAAATTGTGAAGTCAGTTATGTAATAACATGAAATTAATTACCCTATAGTAAGAATTCAAATATAGTAGCCTCGAAAAGGGCTTTAATATTTTCCCAGAGTATGTAGAACATAGGAGGAAATACTAATAAGGTATGTATACTAAAATCGTGATACATGTTATGTAATAACAGGCTAATCAGATATGAGATAATAACAATTCAAAGTAACTGTGAAAAAAGGTTTTGTACGTTCCCAGAGAATATTACCCGCAGCAGCGCTAGCATTGGTATATTCGTGAATAAGTCACTAACCGAAATAAGTGGATCTATTGTTTAGGAGAATACTACTAACTTGTTTTAGGGTTGTACTGGATAAATTGATAAATTAACTAAAATAGTTCAAATACTAAGAAATAAATACATTCAATTTCATTTTTTACCAAATAATTTACGAAGGAGGGAATGGGTTATTTCCCTTGGAAG
>NW_026408526.1:0-551 GCF_001194135.2 Octopus bimaculoides | reverse complement strand
ACAAGGCCAAACATCCCTGAAAGATTCCATCTGAATTCATCCAGTGGTTCTTGAGATATCTTGTCCATGGACAAAGAAAGAAACAAACACAATTGAAAACAATACTTTCGCCTTCGCTAAGGTGGAGGTAATAAATATATATGTACTTAGGTTTGTCTTGAAACCTAGGACCCATAAGGTTAGAGCTTAACCAGGTTTTCCATAGTGTATAAATGACTGAGATTACTAATACCATCTACCCCTAAATGGGACCCTAGTCTATCACAGGGGTACCTTCCCAACTATTGCTGGAACTCACTGCTGAGTGGCCTGGAGCAATGTGAAATGAAATGTTTTCCTCAAGAACACAACAGTCTACAAACTGAGAATAAACTCATTTTATTTGGGTTATACTTGTCACTTTTAACTCACCATTTAAAACAAATTTACTGAAGGTTTTGCGGCATTATATATGAGGCCGTGTGGCTAACAAATTTTCTTCCAAACCACATGATTTTGAGTTCAGTCCCATTGTGTAGTAAGTACCCTGGGCATGTATCTTCTACTATAGC
>NW_026408525.1:0-239 GCF_001194135.2 Octopus bimaculoides | reverse complement strand
TTCCTGTTCCTGGATTGCAAACGCATACATTTCAAAGTGGGAGGTAATAATCCAGCTATTCGTCCATGATAAACTGCTTGGATGATCGATGTTACAATCATCACGGAGCTTTCTACTAACATATCCATATGTCTTCTGTTCATATAGACTCGTCCTTTCATCTGATGATACATTGCAATAGAGTCGTGTGACTTCTTTGGTCATGTATTCTAGGTTATCAGACAAAGAGTGTTGCTCAA
>NW_026408524.1:0-231 GCF_001194135.2 Octopus bimaculoides | reverse complement strand
GTGTGTGTGTGTGTACGTTTATTAAGTATATATTCATGTATGACTCTGTGTGTCTGTGTATGTATATATATACACATAGAGACAGATAAATAGATAGATACAGACACACTCCCTCAGTCTCACACAGACAGGCGCATGCGCACACATACACACATACACATACACGCACATACATATTCAGGAATTCATGCATACATAAATATATACATACATATACGTTTGTAAGATTTT
>NW_026408523.1:0-503 GCF_001194135.2 Octopus bimaculoides | reverse complement strand
AATGGCCGATATTTCAATTGCTATCGATTTAAATAAGGGAGACAACCAGGTGTTTTGAAAGAGATTGATTGTCATTGGACAATGTAGAAAGAAAATTCCAATTAGTCTGTTCTTGACGGACAAATTCCAGAAGTCTGGCAGGGTCTCATTTCATGTGTAAATGTTCTTATCCTCTTTCCAATTTCGTGTTAATTTGTATGGTAGCAAGGTTTCGAACGAAAGCATATTCTTTTTCTCATCGTCTTTTAAATATTAAGAACATCTTGCAGATTCTTATTGTTGTGGATATCGTCATCATTTGTAGCGCATGAATTAAGGGGTTACATTCTTTTACCGAGGTCCCAAGTTCCGCCATACTTTGCTTTAAACAGGTTGGTGACGTCTCCTGTTGATGTGAAACCTAAAGAGTATCTTGGGTGCTTGAATTGCAAACTCCTTACCAACGTTCCATTACTGTTCTCAGGCCCTGTGTATGTATATATGTATGTACATATATACATATA
>NW_026408522.1:0-300 GCF_001194135.2 Octopus bimaculoides | reverse complement strand
GTACCCCCATTTCAGCATTTCATCTGCTAATTACTCTGGCAGGAACTATTCGAATAGAATGGGGCATGCCAACGCTAGGCCGAAACAGCTGTAAGCTTCTGTTTATTCTCAAATTCCTAATGTACTTTATATTTGTAACCTTGGTTGTTAATATAACATGGTATGTCATAAGCATTTGTATATTGTGGTTTTTGTCATTTTAGTTACTAAATAAATAAATTAATTCAACGGAATACACTGTCTGAAAGTTGATGGGTACCGCATATTCTCCTCCATTTTCTAATTGCTATATAAATTTAG
>NW_026408521.1:0-331 GCF_001194135.2 Octopus bimaculoides | reverse complement strand
TGGCTTTCGTTGACATGGAGAAAGCCTTTCACAGGGTCCCCCGATCCCTTTTCTGGTGGTCAATGAGGAAATTACAGATAGATGAATGGTTAGTGAGAGCTGTGCGAGCCATGTACAGGAATGCTGTCAGTAAGATGAGGGTTGGCAACGAGTACAGTGAAGAATTCCGGGTAGAGGTAGGGGTCCCCCAAGGTTCACTCCTCAGCCCCCTCCTGTTTATCATATTCCTCCAGGCAATAATACAGGAATTCAAGACAGGATGCCACTGGGAGCTCCTCTGCGCTGACGACCTTGCTCTAATTGCTAAGTCACTATCAGAACTAGAGGAGAA
>NW_026408519.1:0-1687 GCF_001194135.2 Octopus bimaculoides | reverse complement strand
TATATATATATAAATATATATATGTATGTATATATAACCGCAGACGAAGTAGCAACCAGTGCTGGAAGCTAATAAAACGCTTAGCTAATCCGCGAGTGGTGCACCTTGTAGTTACGAGCTGAACATAAAAAAGCCTAAACACATTAAGTGTTCGACAGCTGAAGAGGTGTTAAATGACATGGCCACAGAAAGAATTCACGACTACAGAGTCATTAGTTCTAAGAGAACGCTTGTAGCGATGAAACATTCGTTGCTTATGTTATGAGAGGTTGACTGCTGCCTTTTGCTGCACTGAACTACACGTAGTCAGAGCATATATGTACAAGCCAGGAGGATTAAACCAGGAAAAATCAAATAGCTTTGCAATGAATACAGAATAGCACTTAATACGTAGTGGAAGCGTTAAGACGGAGAGCTGGCAGAATTGTTAGCACGCAGCGTGAGATGTCATCTGGGTTCAAATTCCACCAAAGTCACTTTAGCTTTTTATTCTTTCGGGATCGATAAAATAAGTAACAGTCGAGTACTGGGGGTCGATCTAATCGACTAGCCCCCTCCCACGAAATTTCAAGCCTTGTGCCTATTATAGGAAGGGATATATAATACAAACTTTGAAGGCGGTGAGCTGTCGGAATTTTCAGCACGTATTAGAAAATGCTTAGCGGTATTTCGTCAGTCTTTATGTTCTGAGTTCAAATTCCACCGATGTCAACTTTACCTATCATCATTTTGGGGTCGATGAAATAAGTGCCAGTTGAATACTGAGTTCGATGCAATCAACTTACTCCCCTCACCCCTCAACTTGCTGGCCTTGTACTAAAATTTGAAACCAGTTTGTATTACAAACTGGTGGTCCCTTGTATTACAAACTGGCGGTACCAATAGCGTATTGGATGGGATTCTAACTTATTTCCCATTTTTATCCTATCGTATATTGAATTGCCAGGTTAATACACTTTCTTTATAAAGTATTCCATCGTTATATGCCTGAAAAGAGATAAAATTTATTTCAAATTCAAGAACGAGATACTAAAATTATAGAAGAAGAGTAGAGCTAGAAAAAGAAAAAAAGAAAGAAAAAAAACCCATACCTGTCCTAAACAAAATGACATTATCTTTTGACTCACCTTCGTATACAATTGGTATATTCTACTAATATATACAGTTGGTATATTAATAGACAATTCAGTTGCGATGTGTAGATTAAAAAAAAATAAGCAAAAGATCTTTTAGCAGAGCGTAGTTTCGATCTACGGACCTCTGGGTTATGGGCCCAGCACGCTTCCACTGCGCCACTCTGCTCGACAAATAGCTTGGCAAATATATAATGTATTCTTTATATATTGTGTGTTCTAGGTTACATTAGTTCTGTTACATCGTCCATCATTATATATTGGAGTAGCTGTGTGCATAGGCGTAGGCGTGACTGTGTGGTATGAAGCTTGCTTCCCAACCACATGGTTCCGGGTTCAGTCCCATTGCGTGGCACCTTTGGCAAGTTTTTTTTTACTATTGACTCAGGCCGGTAAAAAAGCCTTGTGAGTGGATTTGGTAGACGGAAACTGAAAGAAGCCCGTAGTATATATGTATGTGTGTATGTATTTGTGTGTCTGTGTTTGTCCCCACCATTGCTCGCTAACCGATGTTGGTGTGTTTATGTCCCCGTAACTTAGCGGTTCTGCAAAAG
>NW_026408518.1:0-931 GCF_001194135.2 Octopus bimaculoides | reverse complement strand
TATTATTATTTTTATTATTATTATTTCTATTTATATTATTGTTCAAATTCCCGTTTCTCCCTGTTTCTTTAGACTTAAGTATTTTAAGGTTATGTGCTGCTATTATTTGTGCTATGTTCATAGTATTTGAAAATCCAAGCCTAATTATGTGTGCGTTGATAATCTTACCATAGTGTGAGCTCTACCTATCACCTCTCTAAACTTAGCTATCAGATTACTCTTGATATTTCTCCCAAATGGGATTATGAACCAGATTTTATTATCCTTATTATTATTATCATCGCCATGGTTATTAATATCGTTTTTAAAGAATTTTAAGTTACTTATGTTGTGTTTATGGGGGTATCTTGGTTTATTTCCTTTATTTTCCTTGTGTTTATTCCTATTATTATTATTATTATTATTATTATTATTATTATTATTATTATTATTATTACTGTTGTCAGTTGCTTCAATTCCGTTGCTATCACTTTCAATATAGGAGACCCTTTCTCTATACCCTACCTTATTCAGTGCTGCATTATAGAAATTAGCTTCATTATTAAATACCCTATTGTTAGCAGATAATTTAGAGAGTCTTAAAGAGATATTTTTAACTACATTCTCGGTAATAGCCCTAGGATGATTACTTGATTTATTTATATACTGTAGGTTCGTTAGGGGTTTGTGGTATGGTCTATATGTTTTATTCTTAATATTTAATGTTACGTCTAGGAAGTTTGCTACTGAGATATCATCTTCGTAAACTATACTCATCCCCATTCTGCTGAAAAATCTAGCTAGCCTACCCTTAATTCTTTGTAGGTCCTGGTTTGAGCAATTCCTAACATACAAAATTAATAAATAAATTAATAAATAAATAAATTAAATTAAATTAAATTAATTAATCTAGTAGACAATCACAGGAGAGCAGTAACAATAGAAAAAATTA
>NW_026408517.1:0-418 GCF_001194135.2 Octopus bimaculoides | reverse complement strand
CTATAATTATTTCGTATACTTTATATATATTTTTTTAATATATATTTTTTAATATTTTGTGTTGATAGGCGACACTGACACGCTTCCATTTTAAGTTCTTTCACCTTTTTACCTGAATATTATATCTTTATTTTTTATTTTTATATTTCGATATATAATATAATTTTTATTATTTTTACGTTCCTACATAGGTATAGAGTTAATGTATGTTCCCACATATAGTATTTCTGTTTTTTCCTCCCATCCAAACCTCCTTTCCGTGCGCTTACAGATACGCACAAGGAACAGCATAAGTGCGAGGTTACGTGCGCACGTAGATATAAACGTGCGCACTTTGAGGTATGTGCGTGCATGATATACGCAAATTTAGACGGGTTTGACACCACACGGTAATTTCCCTTTGTTTGTGTTTAGGGTT
>NW_026408516.1:0-533 GCF_001194135.2 Octopus bimaculoides | reverse complement strand
ATATATGTGTGTGTATATATATATCTGTGCGTGTATATATATGTGTTTGTGTATGCATATGTTTATATATTCTATCTATCGATCAATATAAAAGCGCATACTTCGATACATGTAGTTAACGCTAATAGTTTCATTACTTATGATCGTACAGATGTGTTCTTTTTCAATCATTAGGCTGTTCCTGTTTTATAAATCTCTCTAAACTATCGTAAATATTATCTGTCTGAAAGACTGTATTATAAGCGATAAACATCATTTAATTTTCGATAGTTTTAGTTAAACTACTTATATAGAATGTTTTGAAAATGTTTTTCTCGGCTTACGCCTGTTACATAATTATTCTACACCTGCTTATCCACCTAGGTGTCTCTTTTTCTTTCTCTCTGTCTCACACACATACACACACGCACACAGATACACACACATACACCGATACACACACATACACACATGCACACAAACATACATATTATATGGGTAGGTAGGTATCTATATCTTTATCTTTGTATCTGTCTATCTACATACATATACAT
>NW_026408515.1:0-316 GCF_001194135.2 Octopus bimaculoides | reverse complement strand
ATATATATATATATACCTTTGTGTATGTGTATGCGTGTGCTTGTTTGCATGCGTTCGTGTGCATCCATGGTTGTATGTGCGAATGGAAGGTTTCAATATATATATACTTATGTGTGTGTGTATGTATATATGCATGTGTGCATATATGTATGTATATATACACACACATATATATGTATGTATAGACACACACACACCCTCATACTCTTAGAAATGAAGAGAAGTACATGATTATACGAAGATTTATGTTCATAGTCATACATCGTTATATGTGGGCATATGGATAAATATATTTGCATATATAGATATGTGTGTA
>NW_026408514.1:0-222 GCF_001194135.2 Octopus bimaculoides | reverse complement strand
ATACATACATACATACATACATACATACATTCATACATACAAACATACACGTAAAGTGTATGTATACATACATTTATGTGTTGCATGCATGTGTGTGTGTATGTGCATGTGTGAGTGTTTGTGTATATGTATATAAATTGATTTTGTTTATGTAAAGATATGGCTCTTTCTCTCTTATCTTAGTGTCTAAAGAAGGTTTTAGAATAAATCCATTGAGACATA
>NW_026408513.1:0-469 GCF_001194135.2 Octopus bimaculoides | reverse complement strand
CCCGCTTCGTTTTTTATAAATAAATTAGACTCGTTCCTCTTCGCACATTTTTTTACAGCAACATTGCCTATCCACCCCCACCCGTCTCTATTATGAATGTCTCGTTGTAATTGTATGTATGAATGAAAATTGAATGTAAATTGAATGGTATGGCTAACCAAATGAAAGAACTATTATAGAAGAAGTCATCATCACCGCCATCACCAAAGCCACTACTTGTCACCACCACCGCCACCACTGATATCATCGTCAACGACATCGTCTTCGTTATTGTTGTTGTTGTTATCATTCCAATTTTAGTATCTATTTTGCTAATCGTATTTATGTTCAAGAAGCGAAAATATAAAGCACAAAACCATAAAATGAATAATTTATGAAAAGAAGTTTTAAGTAATTTGGTAAATGTGCTCAGGCACGCTACAACACGTGTGTATGTGTGTGTGTGTGTGTGTGTGTGTGTGTGTGTGTG
>NW_026408512.1:0-248 GCF_001194135.2 Octopus bimaculoides | reverse complement strand
TATATATATATATATATACATATATATATATAGTAATACCATTGTCCTGACCTCGGCCAGTACCGTGAAAACTATGTAACTCTAAGGTGATCTAATAACACTAATATATGTCCCAAACGTATGGTTTTGATACTGGGCTGTTGGTCTAGTTTTCTCTCCTCACGGCAGAAGTATTTCTAATTAGACTTTTTTAGTATGCATATTACATTACATCTGTTAACGATAACTGTATATGTATGTATGTATAT
>NW_026408511.1:0-624 GCF_001194135.2 Octopus bimaculoides | reverse complement strand
GTGTGTGTGTGTGTGTGTGTGTGTGTAAGATCTTGATCCGGTGTAAAGTTATGGTATTTCCAGGGAAGTACACGACCCGAATTATGGACTATCAATGCTGTAGGTTTCCAGGCCCAAACCGGAATTCCTCAAGTGTCGAAAATCCAAGTGGGTATAGCAAAAATTAAATAATCCAAATGATATGAAGATGACAAACAAAATTGTTTAACATATCTTTAATGGTTCATTACAATTGTTTCTGTACCAACTGTATCTGCAATGCTAGTTTACGCAAACATTCGAAGTGAAATTTTACGTAATGTCTGCGGTTTTAGACTTTAGAGGGGTAATTTCTCAGACTTGACTCAAAGATGTACTGTCACACCTTTGATTCAAGTGAGATGAAGTGTCTCTCTAATGTCTAAATCCGCGCACACCTTTGATGCATGTATCATAATGTACCCATCTAATGTCGAAAACTACAAACATTACGTAAATTTTCACTTCCAATTTTTGTATAAACTCGCGTTGCAAATTGAGTTGGTACAGAAACAATCGTGACGAATCATTAAAGATGTGTTAAAGAATTTTCTTTTGTCTTCTTTTCGTCTGGCGTGTTTGTGTTTGTGTGTGTGTGTATGCGTG
>NW_026408510.1:0-342 GCF_001194135.2 Octopus bimaculoides | reverse complement strand
AATGGCCTCTACCTCATTATGGGTTTTTATCTCCTTAGCCCCGGGGTTATGCTGTCGGCGGATTTCATTGTACAGTGTCTCGGCCACAACATCATGTCTCATAGGTAGGTAATACCGTGATGACATTTTTGGACAGCTGCTAATGATGTGGGTGATATCTTCGATACTGATTCCACAGAGTCTGCATCGATTATTACATTGTGGAGCTTTGCCCGCCTCTCTGTCCGGTTTGTTTATTAGGAATTTGGTTGCTATTTCTTGTTCTTGAACAGCAAAGGCATTATGTATGTTTGTATGTATGTATGTATGTACGTATTATGTATGTATGCATGTACGTATATA
>NW_026408509.1:0-1302 GCF_001194135.2 Octopus bimaculoides | reverse complement strand
GGCAGAATTTAAACGTGAAAATTTTGGTTTGAGTGCCAAATGAACAGCTTGTCAAGCGACGAGTAGAAGCTAATGGCGAGGTGCCTGGAAGGAGACTGCGTAGAACGCGGGCAAAGGGACAGGGATAGACTGAAGATAGTAGTCAGATCCAAATCATTGTGTATGCAATGTAAATTCAGTATAGGTATACATTGAATGAGAAACAATTTCTTTGACTTCACAGCAAGTAACATGTCAGTCTGCTTTACTCTAACTGTGAGATCAACAACATAAGCGATTAACTAAGAACATAATCGATGAGAGTTTAAAACATTGAATGTGGAAAATATGTAGCAAATGTCAAGTACTTACAAAAATGTAGTATTTCGGGGTATATTTTGGGGGACTGAAGTTAATCGGCGGTTTTTACAATTTACTTTTCCATACGATTTGCAATTACATAAAGTGCATGTATCTGAAACAGCATTAGCCCCTAAAAACAATCTCGTATAGAGTATCAACATAAAAATCCTTTGGACGAACATAGTTTGACGGAACATATTTCCAGGCATAAATCTGTAAAAGAAAATAGAAAATATCATAGGCTTCAATGTTATTACTTTCATGCTACAGATTCTTCGAAGGAAGCAAAGTTCACCCTTGTTCCATGTGAGGAATATGGCTTTATTTTCATTATTTGATTTTCAAAGTTAGAAAATTAAGTTTCGAGAAATTAGTGTGAAAAAATGTATTAGAGATTATAAGCTTTAATGGGTGATAATAGCAAAGAAAACTGAGCATCAAACACATATACACACACTGTCTGTCTGTCTGTCTCTCCCCCAAACACACACACTCACAAACACATACACATATACAAACGCACCCCTACACATTCCCATGCAGTAACCATGCTTGGTGGTTCTACTGCAAAATTAATGAATCATAAGTTTTCAGGACCCTAAACTTGTGGTCCCTCTAAACTCGATTAGGCTGCTATATATATATATGCCCGTGTGTGTGTGTGTGTGTGTGTGTGTGTGTGTGTGTGTGTGCGTGCATGTGTGTGTGTGTATTTGAATTGACCATATATGTGTGTGTGTGTGTGTGTGGTCAATTCAAATAAACGAATAAAACGAAAAGAAAACAAAAAAACGAACGTAGGACGTGCACATGAAATGTATTACCTTGAGGTTCGGCGAAAGGAGCGGGTTTGACATTTTGATCATAGCTTTCTGGCGGAAAGGAGAAAGGGAAAGGTCCAAAGATGGAGAAGAAATCGCCAACGGCACACGTGTATATTTATACATATATATATATATA
>NW_026408508.1:0-289 GCF_001194135.2 Octopus bimaculoides | reverse complement strand
TGACAATAGACAAGTTACAGTCAGGGATCTGGCTACTGGAAACTCAATACATCCCTTTTGGCGATTGTGGAATACAGAAATCGGATCAAGATGTTAATTCAGAGGGCATTAACAGGTACCATCATTAATAACAAATGGTGGTACGCCCTAAAAAGAGCCATCAAATATGAGTCTATTAGGTTTAGCATAAGTTTAGCATAGTTAAGGAACTAGAAGAAGCCTGGAGGACTGGCAAAGCAGACCAAGTGAAGGTAAAAAGACTGGAGTTAAACCAGTATCTTGAAGCCCA
>NW_026408507.1:0-244 GCF_001194135.2 Octopus bimaculoides | reverse complement strand
ACACACACACATGCACACATATACTTTCACTTCAATCTTTTATACTTTTAATCTTTTATTCCTTTATCCTTTCACTTGCTTCAGTTATTTGACTGAACACTTTAATTAGTCTTTGTTTTCAAACCTTTGAGTTATTCTATTGTTCCCCCTTTTGCGGACCACGCCTCTAGCTTTCGAGGACGTAACGTTCTGACAACGATTGCCAAGCGGTGCGCTGGCAGACGCAAAATATGCACATCTATGT
>NW_026408506.1:0-284 GCF_001194135.2 Octopus bimaculoides | reverse complement strand
GTATGTATGTATGCATGTATGTATGTATGTATACACACACATACATATTTATTTTTTACAGGTTTCAGTCAGTGCACTGCAGCCATAGTGGGACAATATCATCTAACTTTTAATATTGATCATATTGACCTCAATACTGATTTCAGTCTCATACCTATCATATTAATTACTATTTGTCACAACACTAATTTATTGGGACATAGAAACCCAATATAATCACTGAAATATGAATACAGACATGGACACATACATACACACACACAAACAAACACAGACATTGAGAG
>NW_026408505.1:0-398 GCF_001194135.2 Octopus bimaculoides | reverse complement strand
ATATATATATATATATATATATACATATATACAAGACTTCCTACCCAGCGTTGTCCAGTAAAGCATACACGGAATTGTTTGCCATTTTGTAGAATGCGTATTCATGGTACTCGTGCATATTTAACCTAAAACCTAATTTCTGGACTTGTTTAATTGGAACTATCCAAACAATAGTAATCAATTTACATGATTAGAAGCCTTTTTTTAAACAATTTTTATCCTGAAAATCACCTGTTACTTTTGTTATAAAGTGAAAGAGAGGGAAAAGTGAAAGATGTATGAAGGTGTAAGTGCGTGTATGTGTGAGAGAGAGAGGGAGTGCCACTTATACATGAGAATACAAACGGTCACTGACTCACGTTCTCCCTTTCTCCCCCCCCCCTCTCTCACACACACAC
>NW_026408504.1:0-505 GCF_001194135.2 Octopus bimaculoides | reverse complement strand
TCAACTATAGCTTCGGGCCGACCAAACCCTTGTGAGCGGATTTGGTAGACGGAAATTTTTTTTTCTTTTTAGATATGTTCAGCTGTTAAGACCCGTCGTCTCGTAGTTAGGTCGTTGTACTCATGATAGCAAAATCGCGATTTCGATTCCCGGACCTGGCGCTCCAGTATGTTCTTCAGCAAACACTTCACATTTAATCTTATTCCAATTCAGTCAGCTGTAACCTTGAGACGAACTGGCGTCTTGTGCAGATTGAATGTTGTGATCTCGGTCACTTAAGCGCCATATAAACCGGATTGCTGGACATTTGAAACCTCTTGCTCTTATAAATAACTGCAGCTCTTCTCTGGATAATCACTCGATATAGTTTGGCATTTTGTATTCAAGTAATTTAATATACACGGATTTTCTTTTCTTCCTTATAAATTTGTCAAGATATCCTTGATTTTCACTTCTAAAATTCTCCCGAGAACAGACGTCGGATATGTTGTTTAAAAGATTGCAT
>NW_026408503.1:0-214 GCF_001194135.2 Octopus bimaculoides | reverse complement strand
ATATATATATATATATATATATATATATATATATATAAGTATATTTGCGTGTATGTATATGTATATATACATATGTGTATATGTATATATACACATATGTGTATATGTATATGTACACATATGTGCATATGTATATGTACACATATGTGCATATGTATATATACATGTATATATATATATATATACATATATACATGTGTATATATATATATAT
>NW_026408502.1:0-210 GCF_001194135.2 Octopus bimaculoides | reverse complement strand
TATATATATATATATACACATACATTAATACATACACGCACATACATACATACGCATACCTATATATACACATACACACACAGAGAGATTATATATACATGTACATGTGGATACATACATAAAGGCACACACATATTTACAAACGAATTTTAGGGTAACGGTTTCGAATTTCTGGGGTGGGGGTCAGGTTGATTACATCGATGCCCCCCC
>NW_026408501.1:0-360 GCF_001194135.2 Octopus bimaculoides | reverse complement strand
AGTGTTGGAACTCTTTTAAACAAAATAATATATATATATATATATACATAGAAGCACTCCGTCGGTCACAATGACTAGGCTGATATGATCAACAGAACAGCTTGCTCATGAAATGAACGTGCATGTGGCTGAGCACTACTCAAACACGTGTACTCTAACGTAGTTCTCAGGGGGATTCAGCGTGACACAGCAAGTGACAAGGTTGGCTCTTTAAAATACAGGTACTACTCATTTTTGCAAGCTGAATGGACTGGTGCAATGTGAAATAAAGTGTCTTGCTCAAGGACACAACACGACACCAGGAATTGAACTCACAACCTTATGATCGTGAGCCAAATGCTCTAACCACTAAGCCACATG
>NW_026408500.1:0-445 GCF_001194135.2 Octopus bimaculoides | reverse complement strand
GAACTCTTCCTATTTTATTACAGAAAAGTGGTGAATGTATATTAGAAATACGCCTTATAAAGTTATATTTCCATCATGTATTGGTTTTTCAGCGTGTGAAATAACATTAATGTAAACTAATTGAAGTAAACATAGCCCTTAACTATTGTCAAGCCTATCGCATGGGAACATTAGTGTTTCGTCTCCATTAAGCTGTTTTAATCCAAAATGGAGACGAACACCGATGTTCTATGTGATATGTTTGATAATTGCTAAGGTGATCCTTCATATGAAAGTAATGGTAGCGTTAATCCACAAATAAAGATTCTTTTCTATCAATGCAGTGTTAAACACTCATGTTCATTGTTCGATATTTACGTGTATGTATGTACGTATGCATGTATGTATATATGTATGCATGTTTGTCTGTCTATCTATCTATCTATCTATCTATCTATCTATCTAT
>NW_026408499.1:3678-4331 GCF_001194135.2 Octopus bimaculoides | reverse complement strand
TTCAAATTCCGCGGAGGTTGACTTTGCCTTTCGTCCTTTCGAGGTCGACAAAATAAGTACCAATTCAGCTCTGGGAGTCGATGTAATCCACCAAAATGTCAGGCCTTGCCCCTATAATAGAAAGAATTAACATTATTTTGGTTTGGCTCAAGTTCGGACTTATTCCTGGTAGGATTTATGTGGATAGCGGGTTACTCCCTGTAACCTTAAGTATCCACAAGTTTCCAGCAGTCTTTCAAGTGCTTACAACTCTCCTGACAATCCTTGCTGTCCCTTACAGACAAACTTTCTGTAGGTCTGCCGGGCATTCTATTTCAATCTTCTTCAGTTATTTGCATTTAACTCTGCTTACTGTTCCCGATGCTCCAATTACTTTAAGGCATCACCTTTACTGTTCTCATGCTCCAAATTCTTCCTATTTCAAAGTTTAAGGGATTTTATTTTCTATGTGTTTTTCTTCCACTTTCTTTACGATCCTGGAATCAAATGGGCACGATAGGTCGATTAGTAACCAACTTCGCTTTTCCTTATCTATAATCGTTATTTCTTCTTCTTCTTCTTCTTCTTCTTCTTCTTCTTCTTCTTCTTCTTCTTCTTCTTATTATTATTATTATTATTATTATTATTATTATTATTATTATTATTATTATTAT
>NW_026408499.1:0-497 GCF_001194135.2 Octopus bimaculoides | reverse complement strand
ATATATATATATATATATATATATATGCGTGTGTGTGTGTATATATGTATATATGTATGTATGCATGTATGTATATATGTATGTGTATGTGTATATATATATAGATATATAGTGTATTTATGTATGTATATATGCATGCGTGTATATACATTTACATATGCATATACAGGTATGCGAAATTACACATTGAACGCCGGTGAAGGGTGGGTTTGGAAACAGAGTGACAGAAAGGAAAAACCTGTGAGAACTGAAGGAGACATGACTGATCGAAAGACGAATAGAACGGAACCGGAAGTTAAGATTGATGTGTGAACGAAAGAATGAAACTAGATATATGACTAATATACATATATACATATATATATATGTGTGTGTGTCTGTGTGTGTGTGTGTTTATGTATATGTATATATATATATGCATATATACATATATATATACATACATACATGTACATACATACATATATATATACATACATACATATATATCTATCTAT
>NW_026408498.1:0-405 GCF_001194135.2 Octopus bimaculoides | reverse complement strand
CTCTCTCTCTCTCTCTCTCTCTCTCTCTCTCTCTCATTTACAAGTCTCTCTACCCACCCACCACCGCCACTCCCACTCCCACCACATTTCAATCAGGTTTTCAAACAGTTACTACTGCACCATCATCACCATCATCATCATCATCATCATCATGTTATACATCCAGGCACTTTGTCACTCCTACCATTTATAGTATAGTGTGTGTGTGTGTGTGTGTGTGCAGTATATCCATGTATGCATAGTAATGTGTGTATGTATGCATGTATGTGTATGTATACATGCACAGTGTGCGATATCATGTATGTATACAACAGAGTGTATAAAATGTGCATTTGTGTGTGTGTTTGTGTGAGTATCTGTGTATAGTGTGTCGTTTACATGTATGTATAATGTTTGTGTACGGTG
>NW_026408497.1:0-239 GCF_001194135.2 Octopus bimaculoides | reverse complement strand
CATGATATACCTGGTTCATTAAAAAGAACTGTGTAGAATAAATGGGATGTACTTCTGATTGTTTAAATGTGTATTTGAAAAACTTGATGGATAATCTTTCCAAATTCTGATATTCTTAACCTTTTCTCTAATACACTGCCACTAATTTCAAGTCTTCCTAAATTTTCCAATTTTTTCTTTTCTTTTCGATTTTTTTTTTCTAGCTTAGAAGGGCCTCAGACAAAAACAAAATCCTAGAA
>NW_026408496.1:0-228 GCF_001194135.2 Octopus bimaculoides | reverse complement strand
TCTGACGTTCAGTTGTGGTAAGGAAATCAGGCTGGTTGCAGTTTATGCACTTAATTCAAGCCAGACTGATTACTACCGAGATTTGGAGAAGTTTCTAGACACGTCACGTTCACTAGTCGTGTTAGGTGAATTTAACACTATTCTCAATGCGCGTGTCGATAGTGTTGGCTCGAATCCCAATAGAAAACCGAACGTAGGCTTCCGAGATTTACTAAGTCACTTTCAGCT
>NW_026408495.1:0-257 GCF_001194135.2 Octopus bimaculoides | reverse complement strand
GACAACCGATGCTGGTGTGTTTATGTCCCCGTAACTTAGCGGTTTGGCAATTACATCGACTCCAGTGTTTCACTGGTACTTACTTTATCGATCCCGAAAGGATGAAAGACAAAGTCAACTTTGGTTGAATTTGAACTCAGTATGTAGAGACAGGCGAAATACTGCTAAGAATTTCGTATTTCACCTGTCGCTACGTTCTGAGTTCTAGCTTTCATGGCTTCTGATCTTAATTGATTGGAAGTGTTATCATGTACATT
>NW_026408494.1:0-303 GCF_001194135.2 Octopus bimaculoides | reverse complement strand
TGGTACTTATTCTATCGGCCTCTTTTGCTGAATCGCTAAGTTACGGGGACGTAAACATACCAACACCGGTTGTCAAGCACTCAACATAAATTCAAGAGACTGAAGCTCTCGAGGAACTCTAAGAAATTAAGAGACTGTTTAAGGTTAACATTTTCCCCGAAGGAAATATCAGGCCATGTTAAATTCTTTTCTACTCTAGGCACAAGGTCCGAAATATTTGGGGAGGGGGCCAGTTGATAAGATCGACCCCAGTACTGGTACTTAATTTATCGACCCCAAAAGGATGAAAGGCAAAGCCGACCT
>NW_026408493.1:0-528 GCF_001194135.2 Octopus bimaculoides | reverse complement strand
GATTCCGCAAACAAACAAACAAAAAAAAAAAGTGGGGGAAAGGTTCAGATTACATATACTCCATCTGCACCGTGACTGGCTAGTGAGAATATCTACAACATTCAACAACTGGAAGATAAGGTGTAAAGTCGTCCATGCGTGAAGCTCATTCTTTTAGGAATTGTAACGATGACGAAACTTTCGTATTCAAACTTGGGACATGTTCTTGTCCCCCATCCCCAAGACAGAAGATAAACTGTTTTTACTTCAAACTTTTATAAATTCTTACTGATATTTGATAAGATGAGATACATGGAAACCTGTAATAGGTAATCCTTCACTATGTGGAGATTAAAAAAATAAATAAAAATTAAAGGGGAAATAACAACGAGGAGCTATTGGAAACCTAAATGACGGTATATACACTCATGAAGTGATTGTACATCAGGAGAACTTTGTAGATAAAACAAATAAGGACGTCCATACACAAAACGTGGGAAAAAGAAAACTACGACATCAATTTAGAATGTCAGATAATTTATTTGTTTC
>NW_026408491.1:0-668 GCF_001194135.2 Octopus bimaculoides | reverse complement strand
TATATATATATATATATAGATAGATATAATAGATATATATATATATATACATGTAATATATATACACATTATGTATATATATATGTAAATATATATATATATATATTTATATACTTTATACATATATTGTATGTATATATGATTATATGTATGCATATTTATATATTTATGCCTCTGTCAAAGTATATACATACTTATATACAGATATATACATATTTATAATCTTTTATATATATATATATATATACATATATATAGATAGCTATAATAATGCATATATGTAAGTATATATATATATATATATACACACATTTTTATATGTATATGTATATGTATATGTAATGTCATATGCATACATGTGCATGTCAAGCATGCATGTATATAAGCTTGTTTGTGTGTGTGTGTGTTCATTTTATTCGCTGACATACAATTTCCTTGGTAGCATGATTTAGAAAAGAACATAATCATGTATACACACACTTACACATACATGCTCACACACAAATGCATCGATGTGTATATTTTTTTCTTTATCAGTACAATCTTCAAAATCTGAGTTAAAGGTGAAACTCTCAATCCATCGGTTAATTTTTAACACATTCATTCTATACATACATGCATATCTATATATATATATATATATATTTATATGTGTGTGTGTGTGTATA
>NW_026408490.1:0-934 GCF_001194135.2 Octopus bimaculoides | reverse complement strand
ATATATATATATATATGTAATATAATATGTGGCAATTATTTGGTTAATAAGACTCCGAGTTTCGGATGTCGGGGCGAAAAACTGCTCCGGCATCTCGTCAGATAAATTCCTCTACATGATATCGAGGTCTCATTCATTCTTTTTGTCGTCTAACCATTACTATTAATATATATATATATTACATATATGTGTGTACACACGTATATTCACTCACTCACACACACACACACGCATACACACACAAACATATTACGTTTATACATCTTACTGCATTAAGGTTTTCACCATCCAAAATTTACACACAAGACATCAGTCGGGCCGGAACTATTGTAGCAAAACAGTCGCTCAAGGTGGCGCGGAGTTTGACTCAACCAAAAACCACGTTGTGGCAAATCAAGAGTTTTAATCACACAGCCTATAAACTAATAAATGCATTACATAAATATATTATTCAAATTATTCTTAGTTCACTCCCGTACAAACTACACTCTATTTCATATATCACTAATATTCTGTATCTGTCCGTAGTGACCTCAATGTTTCAATAGTATTGACCTGCGTATGTCTGACCTCAACCACTATTTATCCCGATTCCTCGCCCAAATAGTTTTGTCTTTTCTTAAATGATTTGATGAATCTTTGTTAAAAAATGTATATTGTTTATGTGTAGTTTTAATCACTTTTACTTATTTTTGTAATAAAACCATAACGATATTCGTTATTTAAATATATTTTTTCTTCGTATTTGACATTTCAAGTTTCAAAAATATGCCTCCTTTATCATATTATTTTTTTATATGCAATATACTTCAACACTATAGTCATAGAAAACAACTACTGAAATTTTATATACATAGATACATGCATACATACCTCTATATATATCTACATACATATGCTTATATGCATATATACACATACGTGCATATATATA
>NW_026408489.1:0-247 GCF_001194135.2 Octopus bimaculoides | reverse complement strand
GTATGTTGCTATACTGTATTACGTTGTGAGTGTTGTGCTTTATACGGTTTTTTTCTTTTAACACGAAATTTCGTGCATGCATTCCTATCTTTTTTTTATTATGTGTTACATTATTGTATTTTATCGCTGACGTTTCGTTATTACACTTAGACTGAGGTGACGGGATTGTGTTCTTTTTCAGTATCCCTATTCACACTCAGACATACTTACATATGAATACATACATGCATATATATATATATATATA
>NW_026408488.1:0-247 GCF_001194135.2 Octopus bimaculoides | reverse complement strand
ATATATATATATATATATACGTACACACAAAGACAGACACACACACATATATATATATAAATGCATATCCATAGATGACATTACGTATACACATCCACACACACACACACACGCATATATATACATATATATACACACTCATATACATACATATATACATACATAGATGTTATTTTATCGCTCTGTATGTAAGCATACCATATAAGGGCTTAAATATACGCGTGTGTGTGTATATATATATATATAT
>NW_026408487.1:0-449 GCF_001194135.2 Octopus bimaculoides | reverse complement strand
TAGATAGATAGATAGATAGATAGATAGATAGATAGACAAATAGATAGACATACAGACAGACAAATATGTATACAAACAGGTAGACTAGCTGACAGATAGACAGATAGGTAAGCAGCCAGGCAGACAGACAGATAGATAGACAAATGAATTAGCAAAGAAAGAAAGAAAGAAAGAGTAGAGAGGACAACGAAAAGAAAACAAATCGGCGAGGGTGGCGATAGGAGGAGGGGTGGGGGATAAATATTAGAGAGTGATGTTGGAAGAGCAAACGGAGGAAAGAGAGAAGAGGACGGGTAGAGGGAGAAGATGCTGAAATGAGATGAGAGTGTGAACAGTTGTCTTAAAAGGAAATAACATTTTAATTAAACGGAAATGGATTCTATGTCTTTTTAAACCTCTCTAACAAAAGAGGCAGCCACAAGCTTTTCGTTTTCTTTTTCTTTTTTTTT
>NW_026408486.1:0-354 GCF_001194135.2 Octopus bimaculoides | reverse complement strand
ATTACTTCATCCTATTTGGGCGATTACACTAATCTCCTTTCTATGATGTTTTACCCTACTGATCATATTACGTATACTTGCAGTGACTTTAAGTAAGTACGTCTCCATTTGACTAAATCATATATCGTCTAGAAACTACAAAATCATACATACAATATCATTTGTAACATTACAACTTATAAAATCTATTCGGTCTGAATACCTTAACTGACCTTACTACTTTCATATCTTCCCCCGCTTTTCGGGTTTCCTTTAACTTTTCCCTGCCTCTAATTTTAATCCACTGTCTTTTTATATGTAGGTTATATGTATTTCTTATTATTTTCCATTAATTCTTATTATTTTGTTTTCTTA
>NW_026408485.1:298-404 GCF_001194135.2 Octopus bimaculoides | reverse complement strand
GGGCATTTACTATAATTATAATTATTATTACTATTTGTTGTTGTTGTTGCTGCTGCTGTTGCCGCTGCTGTTGCTGCTGCTGTTGCTGCTGCTGCTGTGTTACTTC
>NW_026408485.1:0-151 GCF_001194135.2 Octopus bimaculoides | reverse complement strand
CAATTGAGACATTCAACATTCAAGTGCCAATCTCAGAACTCAGCAGCGCAATTTTTTGGTCTAGTCCTTCTCTCATGTCAATTCCCAATTTTTTACCATAATTCTCGAACTTGTTTGCTGGTGCTCTTAGGGTTCCTGTAACTACTGGAAT
>NW_026408484.1:0-649 GCF_001194135.2 Octopus bimaculoides | reverse complement strand
CTGTACCAAGCTAACTTTTGCGGAAATTTTGGTTAAGTTACACATGATTTATGAGTTAGATAATCAGATTCGAGTACTTGAATACTCACTTTTGATCCTCTTCAAGCGTATCATTTTTGTATGAGATTAATCGACATTTGAGCGAGTGTATGCTTACATTTTAAATCCAATTTGGAACTTTTGAATTTATTTCATATTTTATAATCGTGACTGCATCCATACTTATTTAAATCTATTATGAATGACTTTTGCAATCGTCGATTAACACTTAAAATATTTTGATGATATACAATATAATATAATATAATATAATATAACACACACACACACACACACACACACACACACACACACACACACACACACACACACACACACACACACACATATATGGTGTATTGTTCAGTGATGGCAAGATCAACAAAGAGTACTCCATCTGGTGAGAGATAAATGTTATTTAATAGACACAATACATGTTTTTATGTGATACGAGTAGTTTCTTGTGCTGAGAACATGCCAAACAATGTATCTTAACACGTCATCAGGCACAACCCAGCACAAGTAGCACATAAAACCACGTATTGTGTCTATTAAAAATTATATACAAATATATTTATACACACACACATACATATAGATGTGTATATAT
>NW_026408483.1:0-366 GCF_001194135.2 Octopus bimaculoides | reverse complement strand
TCAGTCCCACTGTGTGGCACCTTGGACAAGTGTCTTCTACTATAGCCTCAAGCTTTGTGAGTGGATTTGGTTGATGGAAACTGAAAAGAAGTCCGATGAACTGTTAATCGCTACAAAAAATTTTTTCTCTCTCCATTTTTTTCATTCTCTCTCCTTTTCTTCCTCTTAATCCTTTCTGTCGAAGAGCTTAGGCTCAAAACATCAAAGACTTTTCCATTCTTCCCATGCATCAAACTAATACATCTGCTTGTTGTTCCTTCACCTGTCTTCATCTTTTGTTTTCTGTAAATTTGAACTATATATATATATAATATATATATATCTATATATATATAGCTGAGTTTGTGAGTGTGTGTGTATCCAATT
>NW_026408482.1:0-489 GCF_001194135.2 Octopus bimaculoides | reverse complement strand
CCATCTAAGGGATAGATGTATCTGTAGGCACTCCTGGTGTATTACCTCAGCATGTATGGTCCTCGTTATAAGGTATACGGTAGTAGGTAATTTAAAGATAAAATATATATATGTATATATATGCATACATACATATATACACATATACATATACTACATATACACACTCACACACACACACACAAACACAAATATACATGCTGTTATGAACAAGCATGTGTATGTACGTTTGTGAGCATCTGAGTGTTTGTGCATGTAAGCAAGAATATGTTTCCGCCATGTTAAAATTATTTCTGCAGATGATACATGCATGGTGAGAAATTTCCAGTTATTATCATCAAATGCCAACTTTATCTGCTGCAATAAATAATAGAAAACTACTTCACATTTTCTGCTATTCTTTTTTGGGTGTATAGATACCATATAAACCATTATATCAGTGTGTGTGTATGTATGTATGTATGTATGTATGTATGTATGTATATGTGT
>NW_026408481.1:0-475 GCF_001194135.2 Octopus bimaculoides | reverse complement strand
TGAAAGATCCTTAGGAGAGGCGGGTGGCGGAAGTGGGAGCCGTTTACTGTTCTGGGATCTGGTCGTAAGTGGGTACTGATTAGCAAGTGAGTGGCGGTGGGGATAGGGGAAATGCCTCTATTACAATTATTACAGCAGCTACTACAGCTGCTACTAGAGCACCAACACCACCGCTACTACTACCAATACAACACCATCGAGTCGAGGACCTAAGCTGTCTGACCAAATGAAGAAGTGTACCTAATGGATTGACCAAGGTGAAAAGTTTATATTGCTGTTTCGAATATCGTCAATGGTCCCGTGAATGATCACAGAACAGGCAACTGGAAAATAAACTGTACACCATGTATTGAGTACTAGCTTTGCCTAAGCATTACAAATTAATTCTTCTACATCTATAAATATATATACATCTATCTATCTATTTATCTATCTACATTTTTTGTATAGAATATATATATATATATATATATAT
>NW_026408480.1:0-903 GCF_001194135.2 Octopus bimaculoides | reverse complement strand
TACATATGCATATATATATATATATATATATATACATACCAGTTAAATGGTTAGGTAGATAATTAGATAGGTAGATAAATATACAGACAGGCAGATAGATAGATAGATAGATAGATAGATAGATAGATAGATAGATGTGTGTGTGTGTGTGTGTGTGTGTGTGTGTGTGTGTGTGTGTGTGTATGTGTATACATACATATATATAGAGAGAGAGAGACAGACAGACAGACAGAGACACAGACAGAGGCAAAGAGTGAGAGACAGGCAGACATGCAGATAGATAGATAGATAGATAGATAGATAGATAGATAGATAGATAGATAGATAGATAGATAGATAGATAGACAAGTATACTATTGAATAGAAAACTGTGTTATAATTATATATCATAAAGTTCTTTTTCATATTCTCTTTGAAGTTTGTTTTAAAACAATAAATTTCCTAAATTCATCCACATCACATTTAGATATTCATAATTTCATCTTCAGAATGAAGCGATGTTAACGTAATTTACTACTTGGAATATAAAGAAAATAGGAAGAAAACATTGGTAGAAAATATAAATCTCGATTACATTTGTGTATTCAGTACAACATTTCTAAAAGAAAAGCTGTTTCCTATATTTACTACGCGCACATTTATAATATTTTTTCTTTTATTCGCTCATTCTTTTATTTGCTTCAGTCATTTAACTGCGGCCATGCTGGAGCACCGCCTTTATTCTAGCAAATGTACCCCAGGACTTATACTTTGTAATCCTAGTGCTTATTCTATCGCTCCATTTTGCTGAACGGCTAATTTTACAGGGGAGGTAAACACACCAGCATCGGTTGTCAAGGCATGTTGGAGAGGGACAAACCCAGACACAAAAGCATATACATATATATATACATATATATATAT
>NW_026408479.1:0-500 GCF_001194135.2 Octopus bimaculoides | reverse complement strand
ACACCTTTACCACATCCGATTTCATTAGTGGTGCTTCCCAACTTCTCCAAATTCCGCAGCAATGGCTCGAGAGACGGAACATACAGAAGCGGAGACAGGGGGCACCCTTGACGGACTGAACGCCTGATCTCAAACGGCTCCGACAGGTAACCGTTCACTTGATCCGTGGATTTGATGCCACCATAAATGGCCTTGATCCAACCGCGGAAATCCGGGCCTAGCCCAGCCGCCTCAAGGACTGCTGCCAGGTACCGATGGTCAACCCTATCGAAGGCCTTACTTTGGTCTAAATGGACCAATGCCCCACCTTTACCGGAAACTTTACCCACCCTGTCTAAGGTGTAGCGTAAGAGATGAAGATTGTCCTGGATCGACCTGCCAGGAATGGCACATGTTTGCGCCCTCCCGACAAGCTTATCCGCGACAGCCGTCAACCTGTTTGCTAGCACCTGGCCAAAATCTTTAACTCTACATTTAGTAGAGTTATGGGCCTGAAATTA
>NW_026408478.1:0-604 GCF_001194135.2 Octopus bimaculoides | reverse complement strand
AGAACAGCTCTCAGAAACAGACTACGTACAAATTCGTTCTTCACAACTCCCGAAGCTGTTGTCAGATATGATCCATCCCGTTCTTATAAAAATAATAACTCTGTCCAAATTGGTGTGCTAAACACAAATTGTCTTTTCTGTAGATGTAACATTGCCAGCACTACCAGCTCCTTCTCAACCTCTTATGGATCTTCTAGAAGGCATTTCCATCCAGTCAAATGATTTTTTGAACAATCTCAGACAATACAACTCTGCAAATGACATCGTTTGGTGCATCTAAGAAGGTAGATAAACATTGATTTTACGACGACGTCAAAGTTCAAGGGCAAGTCTATCACCTCATTGGTTCCCTGTTACCCACAAATGAACAACCGCAGTTCCTCCAAATTTACTTTATGAGTGATGTTGGACAACAAACCCGAAGGAGGTGTCAACATTTCAGATGACGGGTCGTGTGCTGCAAAAGAGAGTATACCCACTGATAGCTTCTCGGTACATTCAAAAATCACATGACCCCCACAGGTTAGGGCCTGAAATACTCCAAACGGACGCACAGCATGTTGCTTAGTCGAATTAGCCCATCATTTACTCCACAAATGTTTTG
>NW_026408477.1:0-439 GCF_001194135.2 Octopus bimaculoides | reverse complement strand
ACACACACACACACACACATACACTCGCACATGTATTCATACATAATATATGTAACTATACAATGCATATACACATACATATGTACACACATATATATATAGGTGCATGCATACACACATACATACATACGTGTATGCAATCATACATACCTGCATGAATATATACATACATGCATAAATACACACATACATACCTACATACATACATGCATACATACATACTTACATACATACACATGTACATGCATACATACATACATGCATACGTATATAGACATGTACACATGCACATGCATGCATATATGCATGCATACATACATGCATGGCTGCATGCTGGCAGAAACTTTAGCACGCTGGGCGAAATGCTTAGCGGTATTTTGCCTGCTGTTACGTTGAGTTCAAATTCCGACGAGGTCGACTTTGCCTTTCATCCTTTCGG
>NW_026408476.1:241-489 GCF_001194135.2 Octopus bimaculoides | reverse complement strand
GCGCGCGCGCGCGCACACACACACACACACATATGTATGTGTATGTGTGTGTGTAATATATATACGCATGGATGTATATATAAACAATAACACAGATGGGCTGAGGTTCACTACAGCTGTTTCAGATGCGGTGTTTATTGATAATGAAATCAAGTACATCATGTACAAAATACCTTGATTGTATCGGATCCCGAAAATTCTCTCTCTCTCTCCCCCTCTCTCTCTCTCTATATATATATATATATATA
>NW_026408476.1:0-231 GCF_001194135.2 Octopus bimaculoides | reverse complement strand
CTCCCCCTCTCTCTCTCTCTCTATATATATATATATATATACATATATATATATACATACATATACAAACATATATATACAAACATATATATATAAACATATATATGTACGTATATGTATCTATGTATATATATATATATGAGTTTGAATTACGGAAAACATTGGATAAGTACTGTTTTTTACTTTACTAAAGATTTTCTACTATTTGAAAATAATATGTATTCTTGTTTT
>NW_026408475.1:149-685 GCF_001194135.2 Octopus bimaculoides | reverse complement strand
ATCCCGCCAAAACTCCATCAGCGTTCAATCGACTACGTATTTTCTACAAATTATCCTATATAATCGATATTTGATTATTACCAATTACTATGTTATTTATGTTATATTATCTTAAGCGTCATATTGGATATTGCTTCTTGGTGACGTACTATTGTTGTTGTTGTTGCTTTGATATCTTCAAAGTAGTCTTGGTGTAGCTAATGAAGTGGTCAGACTAGTAATAATTCTACTGACCTCCTTATATTTGTTGTGGTTTTTTGTATTTAAAATGTATATATGTATATATATACATGTATACATATATGCATACATGTATATATATATGTATATAAATGTATGTATGTGTATATATACATCTGTTTATATATATATATGTATATATGCATAAATATGTATATATGTATGTGTATATATATGCATGTATGTATATATGCATATATATATATGTATATATATGTATGTTTATATGTATGTTTATATGTATATATATGTATTTATATGTATATATATATACATGTATATGTATATGTATATAT
>NW_026408475.1:0-139 GCF_001194135.2 Octopus bimaculoides | reverse complement strand
TATGTATTTATATGTATATATATATACATGTATATGTATATGTATATATAGGTATGTATATATGTATATATATATATATATGTATGTACATATGTATATATGTATGTATATATGTATATATATGTATATATATGTATAT
>NW_026408474.1:0-401 GCF_001194135.2 Octopus bimaculoides | reverse complement strand
TCAAAACTTGGGTAAATCGGTGATACAAGAGAGCATCAAAAGTCAGAATTACGTCCTGTGGCTTGCTAGCAATGACATAAAAGTTGCGACCGAAAGCCAAAATAGACTATCAGCTGGGGTTTCCAGAAATAATCACCATAGTATCACTAATGCTAGACATTTAGCGGATACCAGAAACTTGGAGACAGGTCATCGTATTTCAGATCCTCATTTACTTCAATGATCATATCGAGAAAAGCAACAATAGGAAGAAGGCAACTTATATAGATCCGGTAGAAATATATAAGAATAACCAGGTGTATTTGAGTTGCGTAAGGTGAGAGGTATAATTTTGGCAGGCTAGTCTCTCAGCAGGGCTTACATTCTTCTGGCTAGTAGAAAGGTGACTAGGCGATAGGTTA
>NW_026408473.1:0-224 GCF_001194135.2 Octopus bimaculoides | reverse complement strand
TAAAGGATGACTCGACTACAAGTTCCAATGCCTCCCATCTTTGACCTCTTTGTAAGATACAAATTTACGGTATTTGGCTGTTATATTCAGCAAATTATGCTACCATATAGATCAATACTCGTTGGTCATCTGTCGTCGATGTTGTTGTTGTTGTTGTTGTTGTTGTTGTCATTGTCATCGTGGTCCTTGTTGTTATTGTTGCTGTTGCTAACCTAGTGGGCAAT
>NW_026408472.1:0-373 GCF_001194135.2 Octopus bimaculoides | reverse complement strand
TGCTGCTACTGCTACTACTACTACTACATCTACGACTACCATTGCTACCACCACTACTACTACAATGATCATTAGTCTTACTACTACTACTACCATTACTACTAGTATTATCGCTGCTATTACTACTACTACTGCTATTACTGCTACTGCGGCTAATGCTGCCACTAGTAGTAGTAGTAGTACTACTACTACTACCTTCACTACTACTACTGCTGCTACTACTACTACCGTTACACCTACAACTGCTACTATCACCTTCACTACTGCTGCTATTACTACATATATTATTACCATAACCACTACTACTACAATGATCGTTAGTCTTACTACTACTACTACTACTACTATTACTACTACTACTACTACTACTATT
>NW_026408471.1:0-830 GCF_001194135.2 Octopus bimaculoides | reverse complement strand
AAAAAATTGAATAGTGTTCAGTCAACGGTCAATCATAATAATGGCCGATTTGTGGGTGGGGGACACAAGACCAGCAAATTCGGAGGATAGGTAAGACGATTACATCGACCCCTGTGCTCAACTGGTAGTTATTTTATCTACCCCGAAATGATGAGAAGCAAAGTCGACCTCTGCGGAGTTTAAACTCAGACCGTAAAGACGAACGAATTGCTTCTAAGTATTTTACCCGGCGTAACTTACGATTCTGCCAGCTCACCGCTGCCTTCTTTATAAATATTAAGCAGACGACAGAAATGATAAGAACAAGACAACCGATTCAACGAGTGTCATCGTAATGAACTTAATAGAAACTGACGAATAATTTGTATTTTTACGAGAGAGGAAATTATTTACATGAGAAATAATGACTCACACCAAACGATAATATAAATTTTTATTCAATTTTTCATCATGGTTTCATCATAAGATTGACGCATGTCAGATGTCGGTTGCTGATGTGATTGCTTTAAGAATGGCTGATGAATCATCTTAATAAAGAGGTGAGGGAATTTAAATACTTAATAAATGAAGACAGTAAGATAGTTTTCTCTCTTTATTGGCCACAAGGGCTGTAATATATCGCCAATAATATATTGATTATTAACATCACCACATTGTTTCCGATTTTTCTGGCGAGAGTAAAGTTAATTATACCGGTTTCAAATGTTTGCACAAGGCCAGAAATTTTGGGGGAGAAGTAACTCGAATGCATCGACTCCAGTAATTAACTGGTACTTATTTTATCGACTCCGAAAGGATGAAAGGGAAAGTCGACATCGGCGAAATATGTG
>NW_026408470.1:4268-4517 GCF_001194135.2 Octopus bimaculoides | reverse complement strand
GCTTTTGAATTTGTCTGAAATGAAAATGTCCTTAACTTTAAAAAAAGACTTAAAGAGGTTAGTGACAAGAAGAGTGTTACCCATAAAAATCTTGTCTCAAATAATTCTCCATCTAACTCATGCTAGCATGGAAAAAACATGCTAAATGAATAAACAAATGAACTCTTATGACTCTGCAATTTTACTATTTTGCCAGTACCGTGCTGGTGGCATGTAAAAGCACCCACTACACTCTTGGAGTGGTTGGCG
>NW_026408470.1:0-116 GCF_001194135.2 Octopus bimaculoides | reverse complement strand
TCCTCACTCTCTCAGAATAACACAAGAGATCCATCATCACCTTTGTCATCTTATTCTACTACTACTCTGTGGAGGCGCAATGGCCTAGTGGTTAGGGCAGCGGACTCGCGGTCATA
>NW_026408468.1:0-472 GCF_001194135.2 Octopus bimaculoides | reverse complement strand
ATATATATATATATATTTACATAACTATTAAGTGAAATACTACAATGCATACATGAATATTTAAATATATATATGTATATACCATATATGTATATATATATATGTCATAAATATATATAATCACATATATATCTACATCTGTATGTATGTTTGTATGAATGAATGTATGCATATACCTATTATCTTACACACATGTATACACATATACATATATATAGATATATATGAACATATATATATGTATATATACATATGTATTTATACATATATATATATTATAAACATATGAGAGTGTGTATGTGTGTTTACGGATTTTGATGGATACATATATACATATATATATGTTGATATAAATATTCTTATAGGATCATATAATTACAGTCACACATTGATATATAATTATATGCAAGTATATATTCGTAACTTTGTATGTGTCTATATGTGTGTGTGAGTGTTTGAGTCTGTGTGTGGG
>NW_026408467.1:0-300 GCF_001194135.2 Octopus bimaculoides | reverse complement strand
TCTTAAAATTGCTGGCCTTGTGCTAAAATTACAATTATTATTATTATTATAATTATTATTATTATTACTACTACTACTTAGACATCAATAGTAGTGTTTGCTCTTTCATCTTCACATTAATCCCCTCTTTCCAGTTTATTTATGCTTTTTTCTTTGATTTTCATCATGCCTTCCTGTCCTCTCTTCTACCCTCCCACTAATAACTCTAAGACATTTAATCTAATGCATCTCAAAACAGCTGAAGATCTGTCCCGTGTGATTCCTTTATAGACACATACAAACATTTATGTTCTCATATAT
>NW_026408466.1:0-230 GCF_001194135.2 Octopus bimaculoides | reverse complement strand
ATACATACATGCATATATATATTCATATACACACATACAACACATACATACGTTTGTGTATGTGTGTGTGTGTATGTGTGTGTTCGTGTCTGCTTCTTCTCCCGCCTGATAACCAACGTTGGTTTGTTTACGTCCCAGTAACTGTAACGGTTCAGCATAAGGGATCGACAGCATAAGAACCAAACTTAAGAAAAGAAATACAAACATGTATTGGATTCAATCCGTTAGAT
>NW_026408465.1:0-315 GCF_001194135.2 Octopus bimaculoides | reverse complement strand
ATATATATATCGTTGTATCTATATCCCTATGTTCTAACCATGTATCAACGTAATCCCTGTCAAATAATCGTTGTTATTTATACATCTATACATCTATACACACGGATATCTTTCTGTATTCATATTATATTCTTATGCCTCAATACCATCATAACTCTGCATAGTATTTGCTTTTATATCTTTAACTCTGCATCCCGATCTATCAATATCAGCGTATTCCTCTATAACTAGATATCTATATGTCATTTTATGCTTGTTTCCCTCTCTTCCGTGCTGTATATATATATATATATATATATATATATATATATATAT
>NW_026408464.1:0-235 GCF_001194135.2 Octopus bimaculoides | reverse complement strand
ATATATATATATATATATATATATATATATATAGGTGTTTGTGTGTATATAGGTGTACGTATGTATATAGATCTTATGTATATAGGTGTATATATATCTATAGGTATGTATATATGTATTTAGGTACATAGGTATGTATGTATGTATGTATTGGTATATATGTATATATTGGTATGTATGTATATATGTATATAGGTATGTGTGTGTATATATATATATATGTATGTATGTATAT
>NW_026408463.1:0-222 GCF_001194135.2 Octopus bimaculoides | reverse complement strand
ATATATATATATATATATATTATAAACACACAAATACATGCATGTGTGTATATGTGAGTGTGTTTGTATGTTTGCTGGTCATGCGACCAAGTGAATCATAGCCGATTCTTCTGACTTTCAAGTCAAACGATCTTTATGAGACACTGGATTTCCGTTCTTCTTGTTATAACGATTTCCCACCTATTATAGTATTATTATTATTATTATTATTATTATTATTAT
>NW_026408462.1:795-2145 GCF_001194135.2 Octopus bimaculoides | reverse complement strand
GTATATATGCATATACTCATTTACTATTTGTTTATATATATATGTATGTATGTATGTATATATGTATATCTATCTGTCTGTCTGCTGCCTCTCTATCCCTCCATATTTCTGTCTGTTTGTCTACTTTTCTCTAAAGCAACAAATGAAATAACAGAAAGAAGAATTGTTGTCGTGATGGTGGTGGTGATGATGATGATGATGATGATGGTGGTGGTGGTGACAGTGAATTGATGAAATCGACTGAAATCCATTCAGAGCAAGTGATCCAGCATGGCCGTAGCCTGGTGATTGAACGTGGTGTGAGAAGAGTAAAGGTAAGAAAGCTTGCTATGTAACCACATGGTTCCGGGTTCAGTCCCACTGCGTGGCACCTTGGACAAGTGTCTTCAATAGCCTCGGGCCAACCAAAGCCCTGTGAGTGGATTTGGTAAACGGAAACTGAAAGAAGCCCGTCGTATATGTGTGTGTGTGTGAGAGAGAGTATGTGTGTCTGTGCTTGCTCCCCACCGCGACACCATCGCTAAAGAGCTAATGTTGGTGTGTTTACATCCCTGTAACCTAGCAGTTCGTCAAAAGAGGTCGATAGAATGAGTACTAAGGCTTACAAAGAATATATAATCCTCTGGTCGATTTCTTCGACTATAAAAACCCTTTTAAGACGGTGCCCCAGCATGGCCGCAGTCAAATGACCGAAACAAGTGAAAGAATAAAAGAATATATGAGTGTTTTCGTGTTTGTGTTTCTCCTCCGCCCCACCACCATCACCGCCGCGTGACAACCGGTGTTGGTGTGTTTACGTCGCCGTAACTTCGCGGTTCGGGAAAAAAAAAAAAAAAAATATATGCCAGGATTTGGAAACAAAAAGAAAAAGAAAAAAAGTTCAGGGGGGTTGGTTTGTTCGATTTAAAAAAACAAAACAAACAAAAAACCCTTCTAGTCGGTGCCCCAGCATGGCCGCAGTCCGACGATAAAGATACGTGAACGGGTAAATGACAACATAGCTTTTGAATGCAATGCACACCCGCAAAATTCAGGAATAAACGCGGACACACAGACACAACCGGACAGATTGGGGTATGTATGTATATATATATATATATATATATACCTATGCGTATACGTATGCATACATGTGTGTGTGTATATGTATACTCTTTTACTCTTTTTTTTTACTCTTTTACTTGTTTCAGTCATTTGACTGTGGCCATGCTGGAGCACCGCCTTTTAGTCGAGCAAATCGACCCCAGGACTTATTCTTTGGAAGCCTAGTACTTATTCTATCGATCTCTTTTGCCGAACCGCTAAGTTACGGGGACATAAACACACCAGCATCGGTTGTCAAGCGATGTT
>NW_026408462.1:0-503 GCF_001194135.2 Octopus bimaculoides | reverse complement strand
ATATATATATATATATATATATATATATATATACATATATACGACGGGCTTCTTTCAGTTTCCGTCTGCCAAATCCACTCACAAGGCTTTGGTCGGCCCGAGACTATAGTAGAAGACACTTGCCCAAGGTGCCGCGCAGTGGGACTGAACCCGGGACCATGTGGTTGGTAAGCTAGCTACTTACCATATATATATATATATGTAATATATATCGCCACTGCTTGCGTTGTCGTATACGGGGTAACTGCGAGCGCGTATGAGGCGATTGTTTGTGAATATACAGGTCACACACACACACACACAATTATCAGTGATGTTATTTTAGCTGTGTGTGTGTGGATTTGAGAGAAAATAAGAGAAACAACGAGAGGTCGTTCGTGTGTGTTTGTGTGTGAGAGAGAGAAATAGGGAGAAAGAGAGAGAGAGAGAGAGACGGGGGAGCGAGAGATGTGTGTTAGGGCAGCGGAGTCGCGGTCATAGGATCGCGGTTTCGATTCCCAGAC
>NW_026408461.1:0-382 GCF_001194135.2 Octopus bimaculoides | reverse complement strand
AGATGAGTGTCCTCTTCATAACTTATTATATTTCAAAATATATTTCAAAATCTAGTTCAACAGACAACAGGCTCGAATTACCTGCTGAATGATCGTAGGCGTGAAACTTGGAGTAGTGGAATTTTGAGTTTTTCTGTTATGAGTCTTCGAAGACAGTTGGTCCCATAAGTACCAAAATAAAATTTTTGATTTATGGATGGTCTAAGTTGGGGACAAGAAGAGGACAGTGGAGACATGTAAGGAAGCCAAACGAAAACAAACATGGAGGGTCGTTAGACCGGAACTTGTTAAAATAGCGAATGCTGGAGAAATATTTTGAAAAGTGAAAAGATAGAAGAGAGAGGGAGAATAGTCCAGTCCATTTATATATATGTATATATAT
>NW_026408460.1:0-530 GCF_001194135.2 Octopus bimaculoides | reverse complement strand
CTGAAATTTGGGGGAAGGGATTAAGTCGATTACATCGACCCCAGTGTGTAGGTGGTACTTACTTAATCGACACCGGACGGATGAAAGGCAAAGTCGACTTCGGCGAAGTTTGAATTTAGAACGTAGCGACTGACAAAATGCTGCTAAGCATATCGCCCGGCGTGTGAACGATTCTGCCAGCTCGCCACCTTAAATCATAATAATGATGATGATGATGATGATGATGATGATAATAATAATAATGATAATGATAATAATAGATAAACAAATTCCCCGATGCAGTACCAGGCAGTGGCTCTCATGGCTTCTGATCTTAACTGTTTGGAAATGTTATCATGTACATATTTTGTCTTGGTATAAAATATATGAGCTGCAGCAAATATTCTGCTCAAACCCATAGATTTGCTTGACCTTAACCAGTTGAGCATGTTCCTTGGTGGCTGACGATATGTGCAACTCTGAACACCAGTAGGAGTAGTAGGGGGAGCATCATAGCCATGTGTTGAGAGGAATTCTTTAGGGTTTGGATA
>NW_026408459.1:0-393 GCF_001194135.2 Octopus bimaculoides | reverse complement strand
AAACAAGTAAAAGAGTAAAAGAGTAAAAAGGATATATATATATATATATATAAATCCAAAATTAAGAAATGGAATACACAAAATCCAGGCAACATATGTTTCATAGCTAGCAGAACTTCGGAAGTAGTAATTGCCAAAACGAGTGTTAATCTGCTAGCTACTCGTCGGGCCAAAGAGACATTAATCAAATGAATTTTCAGCTTAATCGAAATTCGATATGGAAGAAATTTATAACCTTCTACATCAATAAACCCCTATTGTTCCTGAAAGTTGTTTTTTAGACCTTCTATTGGTTTCTCGAAGATTACAAACTTCCTACACTTTAATCATTGGATCTCAATTTTACATATACATTTCTTTTATTAGCCACACAGGGCTCAACGAAGATGGGAC
>NW_026408458.1:0-290 GCF_001194135.2 Octopus bimaculoides | reverse complement strand
ATCGAACCACAGATTGTCGGAAAATTTTCTGAAACCTTTCTGAAACGCATACTAACCAGAAATCAAGTTATTTCATAAGCTTGTGTATCTTGTACCATTTTCGGTGAATTCCAGATAGTTGTATAATTGTTGTTGCTGCAGTCGAGAGGTGAAATGCGTAAATAAATTAATCAAGCTGTCTTGGTTCTTGCGCATTTTATGTTAAGAAATGGTGGAGTAAAGAGCTAATAAGAATGGTTTGAGTCTCTCTGTCTCTCTCTCTGTCTCTCTCTCTCTCTCTCTCTCTCTCT
>NW_026408457.1:0-272 GCF_001194135.2 Octopus bimaculoides | reverse complement strand
GAAAGTTTTACCACAAGTATCGCAGTGATACTGTCTTTTTTCCCTGTGAGTACTTTTGTGTCTATTTAAGTCACATATTCGAAAGAATGATTTACTACAAACATCACAATGATATGGCTTCTCATTTGCATGTTTTATCTTGTGGTTAGCTAAATAATTAGCCTGAGAGAATGATTTACCACAGATATCACAATATGGCTTATCTCTTGAATGGGTGCGTTTGTGGACAACGGAGCCAGATTTTTGAGAGAATGATTTGCCACAGATATCAC
>NW_026408456.1:267-584 GCF_001194135.2 Octopus bimaculoides | reverse complement strand
CACCACCACCAACACCACCACCACCACCACCTTGCCCAAACACAACCCCAATCCCACAAATACCACCACCAGCCTTAGTCCCCTCATCAATCACATCAATAACCACCATACACCATGCCCACCACCACAACCATTGCCACAAACTCCACAACAAAAACAACAACTATAAGTACAATGTCTCAAGTGCAACTATAATGCAGCTAAAATGCATCAGAAGCAATTAACCACAACCGTACATAGATGTGCATATATTCATGTATTGATGTCTATATCTATATCTATATATATATATATATATATATATATATATACATACA
>NW_026408456.1:0-257 GCF_001194135.2 Octopus bimaculoides | reverse complement strand
CATATGTATATATATATATACATATATATGTATATATATATATACATATGTATGTGTGTATTCATTCACATACATCCCAATTCTATATGAGTGTACGTTTATTACATATATATATATATATATATATATATATATTCATATTTAATCACATATATATATATTTACATACATATATATACATATATATTTTTACATATATATATTTACATACATATATATATATATATTTTACATATATATATATGTATATATTTATG
>NW_026408455.1:0-430 GCF_001194135.2 Octopus bimaculoides | reverse complement strand
ATGTATATATGCATACACACAGACATGTGTATGTATACACACCCCTCCCCTTATATACCCACCTCTCCAGCCTCACTCATTCGCTTCGTTTCTCTTAATTCTTCAATTAATTGTTACCGGATAGATTTGCTTCTTAATCACGTGCTGCAACCACCACCACCACTACTACTACCCATACAGCACTGTCATTACTACCACCACCACCACCACTACCACTACTATAACTACCACCACCACCACCACCACCACCATTACGACTACTACCACTGCTATCACTACTACTACTACCATTACTACTACTACTACCATTACTACCACTGCTATCACTACTACTACTACTTCTACCACCACCACCACCACCACTACTACTTCTACTACTACTACTACTTCTACCACCACCACCACTACTACTACTTCTACCATCACCACC
>NW_026408454.1:0-239 GCF_001194135.2 Octopus bimaculoides | reverse complement strand
AGCAATAGTAGTAGTAGTAGTAGTAGTAGTAGCAATAGCAATAGTAGTAGCAGTAGTAGCAGTAGTAGTAGTAGTAGTAGTAGCAATAGTTGTAGTAGCAGTGACAGCAGTATTAGTAGTTGTCATCATCGTCATTTAACATCTATCTTCCATGTTGGCATAGGTTGGTCAGTTTGACAGGAACTGGTCAGGCCAGGGACCACACCAGGTTCCATTGTCTGTTTTGGCTTGGTTTCTAC
>NW_026408453.1:0-254 GCF_001194135.2 Octopus bimaculoides | reverse complement strand
ATCTATCTATCTATCTATGCTTTTAAATCTCTTTAATAACTCACAGTAATGACTTTTATTACCTTTATTCCTACCTCAGTTCATCTTTCATAAAAAGCCTTACCTTCTTTTTGATTTTCAATGTGCATTTTCTCTTATTTTTCTGCTTACTTTCCCCTTACATTTCCACGTGTAGTTTCTATTTTATTTTCTAACATATTTCTGTTATATATATATATTATGATTGACCGTTGACTGAACACTATTCAATTTTT
>NW_026408452.1:0-311 GCF_001194135.2 Octopus bimaculoides | reverse complement strand
ACAATATCAGAGCTGACTTATGGATCAATTGCATTCGAATAGTTAACCACCCTGTCTTTTTACGGGTATAATGGACTACATTAATATGTCCTTTTCGTATTTAAAAAGTTTCATTTATAATCCGAAAGAGATTCGGCTGCTATTTCTAGCTGATCAGGCAAGGCCTCTTTATTGTGTGATTCATTGTTGTCAAGACGTTATTGCATAATGTACGTTAACACTGAAGCACACCTATATTGATTTGAAGATCTTTACTTTTCGCATACTCTCTTTTTACTTGTTTCAGTCATTTGACTGCGGCCATGCTGGAG
>NW_026408451.1:0-654 GCF_001194135.2 Octopus bimaculoides | reverse complement strand
TGTTTGTCCCCTCTATGTTTAGCCCCTTGTGGGCAGTAAAGAAATAGGAATATCCGTAGCGTGTATTTTATTTATGTTTGTCTTTAGATGCAAATAGAAATATCGTCAGGAACATATAGGTGAATATGTGTGTACATATACATACCTATATATGCGTGTGTACTTGTGTATACGTTTTGTATAAAGTTGTACACATGCTTATGCATCTAGGTATATTTTTTTTTCAGGCTCATGGGCCCGGTTTCCCGGTTTCTATGACGTATGTGTCCCCACCCCCACCAGCTGGACGGGACGCCAATCCATCGCAGCGTTACTCAAGAAACAGGAAGAAAGAGTGAGAGAAAGTTGGGGCGAAAGAGTACAACAGGGGTCGCCACCACCCACTGCCGGAGTTTCGTGGAGCTTTAGGTGTTTTCGCTCAATAAACACACACAACGCCCTGTCTGGGAATCGAAACCGCGATCCTCCGACCGCGAGTCCGCTGCCCTAACCACTGGGCTATTACACCTCATGATATGGAGCGCTAGGTTTTGTTAGTAGATGCTTAATGGAGAATCTGGATAAACTGGGATTTTCAGAAAGAGAAATTGATCGGCTAATTCGTTAATTACAAGTGCAATCTGTGAGTGGAACAGTAAAAATATGCAAGACTTT
>NW_026408450.1:0-200 GCF_001194135.2 Octopus bimaculoides | reverse complement strand
CTTGAATATTTTTATTTATTTTTTTACCCCCTAAACTTGAAGATTACCTAAACCGACAAACATGCATCTCCATCTCATGCACAGATTTTTTTAATTAAATTTTTTCAACTAAACACTTTGAAACTTCGGATACTTGTAGAATGTGTCACGTAGAACAGGGTTTACTCTTGACGTTTTTGACAAAATTTTGTATTTTAGAA
>NW_026408449.1:0-1005 GCF_001194135.2 Octopus bimaculoides | reverse complement strand
AAGGAGAAATACTCCTCTCAGTCTTGTGAGTCCCTACAGCGACGATTTTATCCGTTTGTCGTTTTCGTGAGTCACCGCAGTGACGATGTTGTTCGCCTCATTCGATATATGTATCGTGTTTTTAACCCAACAAATCAAAGAAAAGATCTTATCTCAGACATTGTAACGATATCGTGTTTGTTCCACAGATGGCGGCTTTACACAGATGAAACATATATTCATTGAGGCAAACAAGAAACGAATGATTAAATCGTACAATATTCTCTTTAGTTTAACGTTTCTTCGCATTATCGTCTGAAATTTCAAGATCTTTATTTATAAGTATTTGTTCGTTAGCTATAGATAGTATTTGATCTTTAAAAATACAGCGTTATAATGAACTATAGTTTTTATCAAATCTTTACTGCTTCCATTGTCGATATATTTTGGTACGAACTCGCGAGTATTTTAATAACTATCAACTCAAATATTTCTCGACTTTATGTCTTTTTAAAGCTTTGCTTTGTTGAGTTAAGTTTCGCCTTTGCAGATGTGAAACCCTTTCTAATCATCAAGAAATTTTTACAATATACACTTTACTCTTTTACTTGTTTCAGTCATTTGACACACACACAGACACACACACTCCCGACCGACAGCGCTTTCGATCGCCAACTCACGGGTACGCTACCGGCCGCGTGGCTCGTAAGGCAGCCGACACGTAGGCCTTTCCATCGCACCGGCGGTTCGGCTGCGGCTATGCAGTCCAAAGCATGACAATATCAACAATTATAAAACCGATTGATTTATCATAAAGTACCTGTCACCTCACAGTAATAGTTATAGAATGTATAATTTTACGATCATAACATTGCGTGTTCGATTCCTCGCCGAGCGACGAGCTGTATCCTTGAAGAAGGCTCTTCGTTTCAATTTACTCCCGTTGATGAGATTGATGACGGAGGACCAGGATTGAAAAACTTCCCTTTCCCCCGCAAGTTTCCACTCCCGAATGGACTCTTTAGT
>NW_026408447.1:326-568 GCF_001194135.2 Octopus bimaculoides | reverse complement strand
TTTTTATCTGCACAACTTCTGGTCCCGGGCCAAAATCTGAAACCATCATCATAATCATTAACATTTTCGTCAACTTAACGTTTTATCAATGCCTCATAAACAACAGAACATAAATAAGGTATAATTCAATCGGTTTCCTCTCATTTTACTAATTAATTATACCACATTACTCTCATTTTACAAATTAATTTACTTTATATAACACGTAACAGCCGATCATAGATTTTCATAAACAACAGATC
>NW_026408447.1:0-132 GCF_001194135.2 Octopus bimaculoides | reverse complement strand
AACAACGAGTCAGTGCTCGCTAATTATCACTCTAATATATAATTTAATTGAACGGATGTTGATGTGCTGTAGAAGTTATTTCCGTTGAGATAATTCTATTCCTCAATTCTCCAATAGATGGCGCTACTGACT
>NW_026408446.1:0-202 GCF_001194135.2 Octopus bimaculoides | reverse complement strand
TACCTACATACACACATACATATGTCAAGATCACCAGCATTCTCTCACACACACACAGCTTCTCATATTTGGATCACCGCTTCTTTCCCCTTTTATTATCTCCCCTTTTTCTTAGCTCTCCTGTGCGTACTTTCTGTCCGGCAGTTGCCATCATAGATCGCTGACCAAAACATTCAATTTTTTTTCTCCGTGTTTTTCTCCT
>NW_026408445.1:0-423 GCF_001194135.2 Octopus bimaculoides | reverse complement strand
ATATATATATCAGTACCAGGATTTCGACTCGAGTCATATAAAACAAACTACTCCATATCGTTGAGTATCTGCATAACTGGTATGGAATCCGGTTAGTTTGTACTGGTGTCGAGTTGTATTAATTTTAATATCTGAGGAAGGCTTATCTAATGGATGTATTATATGTAATACAAACATGAAATGTACGTATCAAATTATATCAAAATATCGCTATTTATATGTCTATGTGTGTGTGTATATATATGTGTATGTATATATGTGTGTATATAAGTGTGTGTATATATGTGTATATATATATGTGCATATATATACAATTGCATATATATATATGTGTGTGTGTGTATATGTGCATATATATATATATATGTGTGTATATATATGTGTGTGTTTATTTATGAGTATTTCTATATGTATATATATTTG
>NW_026408444.1:0-648 GCF_001194135.2 Octopus bimaculoides | reverse complement strand
CCCTCTGGGGTTATCTTCTTCATAACTACTACTACTATTACTGTCGTTACAGCTACCCCCATTCATCCTGCTATTACTACCACTACTATTGTTACTATTATTACCATCACCACCATCACTACCATTACTACCACTACCACCACCACCACCACCACCGCTATTGTTACCACCATACCTAGTGTTTTCTGTTTTAAGTCTACTGACTCCCTGTCCAAGAATTCTGTTGCATTCAACTTTATTCTCCCTCTTGACCCCATGGCCTTACCTTTGTCTGTGTTCTTGTGCCTATGGTTATCTGTGTCTGTGTGTCTGTTCTCCCTGTTATTGTTGTTGTTGTATTCGATTTTTTCTCTGTTATTGTTTTTGTATCTATTGCTTGTCCTCATGTGTTCGTTTTTGCTGTTGTTGTTCATGGGGTTGCAGTTGTTTTTGTTGCTACGGCTGTTGTTGTTGCTGCAGTCACTATTGTTTGTGTTGTTGCTGCTGCTGTGGTTATTGTTGGTATTGTTGTTGTTGTGATTGTTCTCATCCATGTTGTTGCTGCGGTTATTGTTGTTGTTGTCATTTGTGTTGTTGCTGTTGTCACTCGTGTTGTTGCTGTTGTTGTACATGTTTAAATTCCAACGTATTTTTGTGAACGACTTTTCG
>NW_026408443.1:0-331 GCF_001194135.2 Octopus bimaculoides | reverse complement strand
TATAGACATAGAGAAATTCCTTATCAAAGCACAACTGAAGTGGTCAGTTATGTGGTACACATGGATGACATTTGCTTACCTAATGCCCTCTTTTATGGTTGGTTTAGCTCTAGTACAAGACAACAAGGTCACCCACTGCTCCATTATAAGGAGTCTTTAAAAACTTACTTGAAAATCTGTCAGATAAATCTGAAGATATGGGAAGTGATAGCGCTGAATAAAACTCAGAGAAGCTCTTGCTGCCAAGCCACCTCCTACTTTGGGGCAGTCATAATCAACACCCTGAAGGAGAAAAAAGCCCAGCATAGGTCTAATCTACAACAAAATGATG
>NW_026408442.1:0-219 GCF_001194135.2 Octopus bimaculoides | reverse complement strand
GTGTGTGTGTTTGTATATGTGTGTATGTATTTATATGTGTGTGTATGTATCTATATATGTGTGTGTATGCATGTGTATATATATATGTGTATGTGTGTGCGTATGCATGTGTATATATATGTGTGTGCATGTGGGTTTGTATGTATATATGTATGTGTGTGTATATATGTATGTGTATGTATTTATGTGTGTATATGTATGTGTGTGTGTATGTATTTA
>NW_026408441.1:0-501 GCF_001194135.2 Octopus bimaculoides | reverse complement strand
ATATGTGTTCGTTTATGAAATAAAGGAAAAATCCAAAACTATCAAGTAGGTACAGAAAAAGAAAATAACTATAGAAGTTATCACCTTATGAAATCTGTTCATTATCTTCCTTTCTTTATATAACTCTATCTATCTATCTATCTATCTATCTATCTATCTATCTATCTATCTATCTATCTATCTATCTATCTATACACATGTGTATTCTTACATATATACGGATACACGCACACGTGTGTGTGCTTTGATACTCGTCTTACACCCCGTAAAATCACCCGAACCTATGTGAGCATTTGTTAGTAAATACAAATAAACCTTCAAATAAAGAGAGATCGATGCACATACATGTTTGTGCATACCTGCACTTCCTTGCGTATCTATATATGTACGTGTTTAGATTTCCATATTAATGAACAACGTTGATGCACATTATATGTAGTATGATGTATATTATTTATTTTATTTTACATCATATACCACGATATATACATATATACATAC
>NW_026408440.1:0-325 GCF_001194135.2 Octopus bimaculoides | reverse complement strand
AAACTTTGAAGGGAAAAGTAGTGATTTCCTTTGATCTCTAAATAGAAGCAAATAGGAAATAACATTTACTGACCAGAGCTAAAAACAATTTTATCTATAAATTTTATCTATAAATTTTATCTATAAATCTCAAGTGATGCCAACAATGGAGTATTGTTTCCACAATATCTTTATGATACAAACTGACATCCGCTTATCCATATAATGTCCCCTCTTTCAGCTCTCGAAATAGCCATCACGCTCAGTCCTACCACAGCAGACGATATCCTTCTTCTAATATTCTTTCTATGTATCTGAAATTATTTTCAACTTTTCACTATTCAGA
>NW_026408439.1:0-256 GCF_001194135.2 Octopus bimaculoides | reverse complement strand
GATGATGATGATGATGTTGAGGTTAATGATTATGATTTTGGTAAAGAGGTTAGTGGTTTGTAGGCGGAAATGGTAACGTCGGTAATTAGGCTAATTGTGATGATGATGATGATGATGGTTAAGGATGACGACAATCGTCTTAATGGAAAGATAACAGTGGTGGCGGTGGCGATGATGAAGATAATGATGGAGACGACGACGACGACGATGATGATGATGATGATATTGATGATGAGGACGATGAGGATGACGAAGA
>NW_026408438.1:0-572 GCF_001194135.2 Octopus bimaculoides | reverse complement strand
GGGGGGTCTTAATAAATTATATATTTCTCTACCTTCGGTATTTGAGGACTATTTTTTGTTCACCTTGCTTTGCATCTGCATGCTTATTTGTGTGTGTGTGTATGTGTGTATGTGTGTGTGTGTATGTGTGTGTTTGTATGTGTACATCAATCATCATCATCATCAACATTTAATGTTTGCGTTCCATGCTGGCATCGGTTGGACAGTTTGATTGAAAACTGGTAAGCTGGGGAGCTGCACCAGGTTCCAGTCTGATTTGGCATGGTTTCTATGGCTGGATGCACTTCCTAATGCCAACCACTCCAAGAGTGTAGTGGGTGCTTTTTATATGTTACCGGCATGGGTGCTTTTTACATGTACTGGCATGGGTGCCAGTTATGAAACACCAGCATCGGCCATAGCTACAATTTTGTTTGGCTTGACCGGCCTTCTTTATTCTTTATTGCCCACAGGGGGCTAAACATAGAAAGGACAAACAAGGACAGAGAAAGGGATTAAGTCAATTACATTGACCCCAGTGCATAACTGGTACCTATTTAATTGACCCCGAAAGGATGAAAGGCAAAGTCGAC
>NW_026408437.1:0-205 GCF_001194135.2 Octopus bimaculoides | reverse complement strand
TTTTTCTTCATGATCCCCTCCAGCTAACTCCACGCAGTCTTCCACTGATATTAACCCTCTTCCGTCTTCCTTTCTAGATAAGTATAATCTTGCTACTCTTCTCTTTGGGTGGATTGTACCATTCATAATGAATTCCTTCCTAGTTCTTCTGTCTTGCTTTGCTAATTCAGTTTTTGTCCAATCTATAAAAGCTGCTGAGTATCTA
>NW_026408436.1:0-263 GCF_001194135.2 Octopus bimaculoides | reverse complement strand
GGCGTCATGTGATTTTATCAGAGCGCATGCGAAACGTGTATTCGTATCATTGTGTGTGTGTGTGTCCATGTGTCGGTGCTAATGCGTTTCTATCAGCATGATCATCTGTTATATCGATACGTTACATCGTCAGTGACGATATATGATGCGTCGTGTGTGTATAACAATATATCACAATACCAAATATAACCCTATAACAATAAGCAATGTAACAAGAGTTGGTTATCTTATTATAACCGTTTGCACAGTAATAATCCAATACT
>NW_026408435.1:0-337 GCF_001194135.2 Octopus bimaculoides | reverse complement strand
ATTGAATATATTCCGTGTATATATTTGATAAATAAATTCAAAAAGGGATAGATAGATATAAATATATACAGATATATATACCAGCAAAACTCGGGAGTGGCCATGGGGACGAGAATGGGCCCCAACTACGCGAACCTGTTCGTTGGTTATCTTGAGGCCCAAATATTCTCCAGTTTCACTGGTCCTACTCCCGAACTATACGGTCGTTATATCGACGACTGTATCGGTGCCAGCTCACTCTCACGCGAACATCTTGACTCGTTGCTGTCTTTCGTTCAATCCTTACATCCTGTACTATCTCTGACACCTCTGTCCTCTTTCTCGACATTTCGGTCAG
>NW_026408434.1:0-372 GCF_001194135.2 Octopus bimaculoides | reverse complement strand
TATTATTATTATTATTATTATTATTGTTGTTGTTGTTGTTGCTGTTGTTTCTGCTGCTGCTGTTGTAATTGTTGTTGTTGTTGTTTCAGTTTCCATACATTATTCTACTCTAGAATGAAGTACGGGGAAGCCCCTGCGAAGCGTTTCGTTTTAATTACGTTACCAAAGTAAATGACAATGTGACCACTTGACATGCTAGGAATAGAAATAAACACAGAAAGAAAGAAAGAAAGAAAGAAAGAAAGAAAGAAAGAAAGAAAGAAAGAGAGAAAGAAAGAGAGAAAGAAAGAGAAATAAACAAAGAAAGAAAGAACGAAAGAAAGAAACACATCAAGAAATAAAGGTCGCTTCACACGCTGCTGACGTAAAAAC
>NW_026408433.1:0-298 GCF_001194135.2 Octopus bimaculoides | reverse complement strand
ATATATATATTAGTTGTGGCAGATGCTGGTAGCATGTGAAAAGCACCTTTCGAGTGTTGGGGCTCACAGAGGCAAGGTGGCCAATGCTGGTGGCATGTGAAAAGCACCTTTCGTGTGTTGGGCCTCATAGGGGCAATGATGAATGACCGAGACCTTTGGCATTTTGCCATGTTTGAGAAGACGACCCATCAAGCTAAGTAAAATCCTAGTCATGGCAGATACTGGTGTCACACAAATGACACCCGTGTCAGTGGCACATAAAAGCACCCATTACAGTCTCAGAGTGGTTGGCATTAGG
>NW_026408432.1:0-776 GCF_001194135.2 Octopus bimaculoides | reverse complement strand
CGAATCAGCCGGTCGATTTCTCTTTCTGAAATTGCCAGTTTATCCAGATTGTCCTTTAAGCATTTACTAACAAAACCTAGCGCTCCAATTATTATTCCCCTGAATATGAATTCATAGCTGGAGGTTTCGAAGTTGTCCATAGCTATCATCTTTTTCTTTGATTTTCAAAGAGATATTTATAGCTGCAGGGCAACTGACCTCTATGATGGTACATACCTTTGCCCCTCTGTCCCAAACAACAGTATCAAGCCTGTTATGTTTACATTTGACAAAAGTTTTGATGGGAATATTCCACCAGTATTCATTGAGTTGGTGTTTATGAATGTATTCCACGACAGGGATTTTCTAAGTTTATTTCAGGACAGTCTTTTTTGCGGATGGCATTGTAAATTGTTTTAGTAACAACATTGTGCCGTAAACATACACACGTATGTACGTATGTAAGTATGTATGTATGAATGTGTGTGTTTGAGAGAGAGAGAGAGAGAGAGAGAGAGAGAGAGAGAGAGAGAGAGCACGTCACCTAGCGCACACGATCACATGGTCATTTCGTCAATTCCCAGCGGTGCGTTGTGTCCTTGAGCAAGAGACTTGACTTCAGTTACTCCAGTGCACTCAGCTAGGAAAAATGAATAGTATCTGAAATTCAAAAGTACAAAGAGATGGTTCTGAGGGAAACGTTTCGGCCTGATAGCCCTCGTCAAACTATATATACAAAGATATTAGGCTCATCGAACATTAAAACGCTTGTCTCTGGCAAGAAAACCAAAGAAGAA
>NW_026408431.1:0-268 GCF_001194135.2 Octopus bimaculoides | reverse complement strand
AAATTCACATAATTTTGCAAATAACCATGAAACGCCAACAAATCTTGAAGATGCTAATTTCAGTATTTCCAGTCGTTTTTCACGCTTAGATAGTTTTCATTTTTGCAAAAACCACTATTCATTTTGAAGTCTAGTAGCTTAATTTAGGCTAGATGGTTAATGAAAACATTATATTTATGAAAGTGTTCACCGAAATCACAACCATTATCACAAAACTCAAACTCACATAATTTTGCAAATAATCATGAAGACCAACAAAACTCGAAGA
>NW_026408429.1:0-714 GCF_001194135.2 Octopus bimaculoides | reverse complement strand
AGAAATATTAAACAGTATTAATCGAAAATATTTCAACCCTAATCAAATCGCAGTCTTAGTTTAGACTAAAATGATACTTTTACTTCTAAATAATTTAGTGTTAAATAAGGTAATGATTAAAATTATCATTAAAATTTAATTCAATAATATAAAAATACAAAAATACATATTTTTTTTAAACAATGATATAAAGTCGTTTAACAAAGTAAAAGCTATACTTATCAATATGTTGCTGTAGTTCAAACTAAGACTTAGACATTAAACTCAGAACGAGAGCGTTTATTAGAAAGAGGTAACGCGAAAATACTACGTTAAGATAGAGAATAGAATATAAAAATATGAATGAAAGAATTATTCTTAAAATCATGAATGAAAGATTTAAACTTTATATAACTTACATCGTAAAAAGAAAAACCCAGCTATATTATAAAATATTTTAATAAACTTTAAATTCTAAGAAATAATAAATTTTAAATAATCAGACTAAGAAACATAAATTAAATAATATGTATGAAATAAGCTAAAATACTACTATTAATTTAATCTTATAAAAATTGTAGTGTCATTACAATATTAAATCCTTAAGCTCACTAAAATATTAACCTACCAATAAATGTAAATTATAACTACTACAATTAGTAAAGAAGGAATAGTATAGACAAATACACGCCCTCATACATACATATATATACATATATACATACACATACAAAT
>NW_026408428.1:0-222 GCF_001194135.2 Octopus bimaculoides | reverse complement strand
GTGTGTGTGTGTGTGTGTGTGTGTGTGTGTGTGTGTGTATGGGTATACACATATATATGTAGGTATATACATATATATGTATGTATATACATATATATATGCATGTATATACATATATATGTATGTATATACATATATGTGTGCATATACTTATATATATATGTATATACATATATATATATATATGCATGTATATACATATATATGTGTATATACATACGT
>NW_026408427.1:268-394 GCF_001194135.2 Octopus bimaculoides | reverse complement strand
TATATATATATACATACATACATACATACATATATACATACACACATATACATGCATATAGATATATTCATACATATACATATATACAAACATATAGATATATGCAAACATATATATATATATATA
>NW_026408427.1:0-258 GCF_001194135.2 Octopus bimaculoides | reverse complement strand
TATATATATATATATATTTATATATATACATATACATACATAGATATACATACATATATACATACATATAAATATATATATATACATATATAGATATGTATATATACATGCATATATATATACATACATACATATACATACATATACACATCTATATAAATATATATATACATATGTATATATATATATGTGTATATATCCATACATATATATATATACGTACAAATATATATACACATACATATATATTTGTATATA
>NW_026408426.1:0-245 GCF_001194135.2 Octopus bimaculoides | reverse complement strand
TATATATATGCACGCACACACACACAAACTCACACAAGTATAAATATATATATATGTGTGTGTATATGTGTGTGTGCATGTGGTGTGTGTGTGTGTGTAGGAGTGGCTGTGTGGTAAATAGTTTGCTTTCCAAGCACATGGCTCCGGTTCAGTCCCATTGAGTGGCACCTTGCGCAAGTGTCTTCTACCAAAAGGAAAATTGATTTGTTCGATCGATTCATTATGTTTTCTTTTGGTTTTTTGTT
>NW_026408425.1:0-222 GCF_001194135.2 Octopus bimaculoides | reverse complement strand
CCTTGTGTGAAGTGAAGTGTGTGTGTATATGGTCATGTGTTTCAGTCTTCGTTTGTGTATGTGTGCTTGTCTATTCATATAATCTATGTACCTATCCATCTGTATGTCTATCTGTTTACTTTCATATCCATACATGTGCATATACATATACACACACATACATCCATCTATCTACATGACAGCCCACTAACTATTCTACCTGTATATAAATATAAACTGTGG
>NW_026408424.1:0-355 GCF_001194135.2 Octopus bimaculoides | reverse complement strand
GGGTGGTCTACCTCTTAAACGTCTACTAGGGCAGAAACCTCTAAGGTCGTATCTGTCTAGATATACATCGTCATATGTCAATCTAAGTAGGAGGCCCAGTTCTTCTGTGTTGACATTGCGGAACTCTACTTCGCTCTCGTTGATCATCTCCACGCACTTTTCCACTGCAAAATCCACGTTGATAGATGGGTATAGTGATACCACATCCATGCTACCCACTATACACCCTGTCAGGTTGCAAGTGTTGTTACAGTCGTTGATCCTGCTGAGGAGATCTTTCGCGCTGTCACAGACATCAGGTGACTTCCGGATTATGGGGCGTATGATCATTGAGAGGAAGTAGGAAATCCTGTAG
>NW_026408423.1:0-271 GCF_001194135.2 Octopus bimaculoides | reverse complement strand
GGGGGGGGGGAAACGCCACCATATTCATATGAATTAGGGAAAAAATATAATAATAATAATAACCATCTTTGCCTAGTATTGTCGTTTGTGCATTCCTTCTGGCTAACGAGTAATTAAGGAGTAATTATATAACCATGATCATTTCTAAGCATTTCTACAGAAATACGTTAAAAGAAGAAAATAAAACGGTAAAGAATGTTTTATAAATCAAGGAATGTAGATTTTGTTGGGGTATTTAAATATAGTCTTTTTTTTCTTTTTTCTTTTGGTG
>NW_026408422.1:0-295 GCF_001194135.2 Octopus bimaculoides | reverse complement strand
ATATATATATATATATATATATATATATGATGGCTTTCCACTCATGGCTGCGGAAGACCATCACTGACCATTGCCCATGCAAAGTCCCAGCAATGCCTGTGCATGAGGTTATTGCACCTGTGATTGGCTTCACCCGGGTTTGCACAAGAAGATGGGCTTCTTTCAGTTTCTTTCCACTATATCCACTCACAAGGCTTTGGTCAGCCCAAGGCTATAGTAAAAGACACTTGTCCTAGGTACCACACAGTAGGACTGAAACAAGAACCATATTGTTGGGAAACAAGCTTCTTACCAC
>NW_026408421.1:183-2967 GCF_001194135.2 Octopus bimaculoides | reverse complement strand
CTATAAGAGGAGAGTTGTAGTAGGAAGTGAGAGTGATGCGCTGAAAAAAGGACTAGCCAATATACAGCACTTACTCGGTATTACCTGTATCTTTGGGTTTGGTTGAATCCAATATCCTTCATAACCTTATGTATATATATATGTATATATATATGTATATATGTGTATATATACATATAGATTTATGTATATAATATTTAGCCAAGTGTAAGCCTTACACCAACGGCAGTGAAAAGTGCAGTCTTTGTGACATGGAAAGATGGCTCATCTGGAAAAGCAGCTTATACCCTGCTACATGTCTAAATTCAAGAACTGAACTTTTCGGATAATGTCCACATGTGGCTAAATATTTGTTAAGTTTTTGGTCCCCCCAAGATCACAGATAAATCTTGCTTTTTATATTGTGTCCATGTTCAAGCTTTTTTATCTCTCCGTACTTTTTACTTATATTTCTTATATATTTTTTACATAGTTTTTTTTACATATCTATAGGGATATATTTTTAAATATTTTTATTGCTCATGCAATTTTTACACATTTTTTTCTGTATTTTACCTTCCACCCCGCTTTTTTTCTTGTGGAAGTGCGTATATAGATGTGTATATGAAATTTTTTTGTGCGTGTGTGCGGGTATGTATATATATATATTATATTTTTGGCATACGTGTGAGTGTGTATGTGTGTTTTAAGCGAGTGTGGATGAGCATATGCATATAGGCACATGTACATGGGTGTACATGCGTGCATATACGATTGCTATGAGCATTTTTACTTTTTTACTCTTTATATTTTTATTGCTCTATATATTCTTACACGTTTTTTCTCGTTTTTACCTTTCACCCTGGTTTTTTCCTGTGTATGTGCATATATAAACGTGTATATGAATCTCTTTTCTTGAGCGTGGGCGTGTGTGCGGGTATGTATATATTTTTTGACGTATGTGTGGGTGTGCATGCGTATGTTTCAAGCACGTGCGGATGAGCATATGCATATAGGCACTTTTTGTGCTTGCGTATGTGCGGGTATGTATATATATATTTTTTGGTGAATGTGTGGGTGCGCATGTGTGTGTTTCAAGTGAGTGTGGATGAGTGTATGCATATAGGCACATGTATGTGGGTGTGCAGGCGCACATGTGTATATATGGACATGCACGCTTACGTGATTGCTATGAGTATTTTCACTCATTTACCTTTTACTCCCTCGCCTTACTTAGCGGTCATTCTAATAGCTCTTTTGTCTTAATAACGGTCAATCACATAGTAATTTCCCTTTGTTTAACGGTCATTTTCATAGCATTTTTCAATGGCCCGATTACTGAAGAGATGCCGGCGTGGGTTTCCGCCCCGACATCCAAAACTCGGAGTTTTATCATGGCTACCGAATAAGTGTCACATATTATATTTACAGATATATATATATATATATATATATATATATATATATATATATATATATATATATACATGTATGTATATATGTATATATACACACATATATATATATATGTATACATATTTATATACATACATATGTGCATATATATGTATATATATATATATATATATATATATATATATATATATATATATATGTAGATATATATATATATATCTGTAAATAATATGTGACAATTATTCAGTAGCCATGATAAAACTCCGAGTTTCAGATGTTGGGGCGGAAACCCATGCCGCCATCTCTTCAGTTATCTGGCCATCGAAAAATGCTATGAAAATGACCGTTAAACAAAGGGAAATTACTGTATGACTGACTGTTATTAAGACAAAAGAGCTATTAGAATGACCGCTAAGTAAGGGGAAGGAGTAAAGGTAAGGGAGTAAAAATGTCCATATTATTCGTGTAAGCGCACCAGTCTATACATACACATGTGTGCTACACACCCACGTACATGCGCCTATATGTATATACTCATCCACCCTCACTTGAAACACACACATGCTCACACATTCACCAAAAAAATATATATATACTCGCATATACACTCACACACACACGCGCTCGCACACATACACACGCGCACAAAAAAGGTTCATAGACACGTCTATATATGCACATGCAGAAGGAAAAAAAGCAAAATACAGAAAAAGAAAAATACACAAAAAGTGTAAAAAGTGTCAAAAAGCCATAAGGGTAAAACATGTCTATATGTGCACATTCTCGCATGCATTCTATATTGTGTCTATGTACAAGCTTTTTATCTCTCTATTTTTTTTTACTTATATTTCTTACATATTTTTTATATTTTTTTTACATATTTATAGTGATATTGCTTTATAGGTTTATCGCTCATATATTTTTTACACATATTATTTTTTGTGCACGCTTGTGGATGTGTGTGTGTGTGTAGGTACGTGCGTATATAGGCATGTGTGTGTGTGCATGCGAGAAAGTGCACATATAGATGTGTTTTACCCTTTTGGCTTTTTTACACTCTTTTTTGTATTTTGCATTTAGCCCTGTTTTTTCTTGTGCATATATAGAACCTTTTTTGCATGCGTGTGTATGTGTGTGAGCGTGTTGCACGTATGTGTGTGTGAGCATGTATGTGGGTATATATATATATATATATATATATTTGGCGAATGCGTGGGTGAGCATGTGTGCGTTTCAAGTGAGGGTGGATGAGTATATACATATAGGCGCACGTGTATGTATGGACTGGTGCGCTTACGCGATTACTATGAACATTTTTACTCCCTTACCTTTACTCCCTCCCCTTACTTAGCGGTTATTCTAATAGCTCTTTTCTCTTAATAACGATCA
>NW_026408421.1:0-173 GCF_001194135.2 Octopus bimaculoides | reverse complement strand
TACTTAGCGGTTATTCTAATAGCTCTTTTCTCTTAATAACGATCAATCATACAGTAATTTCCCTTTGTTTAATGGTCATTTTCATAGCATTTTTCAATGGCCAGATAACTGAAGAGAAGGCGACGTGGGTTTCTGCCCCGACATCCGAAACTCGGAGTTTTATCATGGCTACC
>NW_026408420.1:0-391 GCF_001194135.2 Octopus bimaculoides | reverse complement strand
ACAAGCCGAACGAACGTAAGTAAGTAGGTACATATGTACGTACGAACGAAGTTAGGAACGTACGCACGTTTGGTCATTCTAACGGACGTACGTTCGTTCGTATTTAGTAACGTACGTACATTCGTACGTACTTACTTATCAACGTACGTACGTTCATTCGTTCTTATGTGCGTTCGGTCGTTAGTTTGTTCATTCGTTCGCACTTTTGTCCGTAGTTACGTACGCACGTACATTAATTCATTCGTACGTACGTACCCACGTACATATTTGCTTACGTACGTACGTACGTGCGTTTGATCGTCCTTTCCTTTGTTCATTCGTAGGAACGAGCGAACGAACGTACGTACGTACGAACGAAAGAAATTAAGGAAGGAACGAAAGAACGATTGAA
>NW_026408419.1:0-292 GCF_001194135.2 Octopus bimaculoides | reverse complement strand
TATTTTTAGATATAATATACAGTTTTGAATGTTTGTGCATATTTTTGTGTTCGTGTTTGATGTGTGCATGTGTTTCAATATGCGTATGTAACTGTGTCTCTACTCGTACCCAATGAGTGTATGTAAATATCTAAGGAGTTTTATTTTCCTTCGTGAACGTTTGTTTTTGTTTTTCTTGCAAGTGAATGCATGTGTGTGTTAACATGTGTGTACTTATCTATGCAAACGTAGCTATTCGTTTAGTTTTTCATATGTAGTATGATCATAATGTGCATATATATATATATATATA
>NW_026408418.1:0-458 GCF_001194135.2 Octopus bimaculoides | reverse complement strand
CCTATGACAATAGGTATTGTTTTCGTCTTCAGATTCCACATTTTGCTATATTATTATTATTATTATTATTATTATTATCTAAACGGTGAGACGGAGAAGAATAAAAGCATCTGTTGAGAAATATAAAGTTATTTTGGACAATGAAAGTATATTCTTTGTGGGTGGCATTTTCAGTTTGGGGGCAATTTTCATTTTATTTCGCCCTTTTTTTAGACCGAATTTTCACAGTTGGCATATATGTATTTTTGCATGTATGTATGTATGTATGTATGTATGTATGTATGTATGCATGTATGTATGAATGTATGTATGTATGAGCGTGTATGTACGTACCGCTTGCATAGTTTCGAGCCTATGTATTCTTGTAGTCTTCTAAGAAGAAACGGATTGCATGTACCATATCCGCGTGTTTTTGTTTCTTCCTCGTGTTTTTTCTCCTTCATTTTGATTGATTATAT
>NW_026408417.1:255-457 GCF_001194135.2 Octopus bimaculoides | reverse complement strand
GTGTGTGGATGTGCCTGTGTGTGTCTGCGCGTATCTTTACATATATATATGTATATGTAATGTATATACATATATATATATATATATATAGGTATATGTATATGTAATGTATATGTATGTATATATATATATGTATATGTATATATATGTATGTATATGTATGTATCTATATGTATATTATATAATATACACTATATTTATA
>NW_026408417.1:0-245 GCF_001194135.2 Octopus bimaculoides | reverse complement strand
TCTATATGTATATTATATAATATACACTATATTTATACATATATATTTATCGGTAAATCTATATGCTCGTGTATATATGTGTGTACATGTGTATGTATATGTATTTGTCTGTATATATATATATGTGTGTGTGTATATGTATATGTATGTGCATATATCTGTGCGTGTGTATAAATATATGTATGTATGTATATATGTATATATGTCTGTGTATATGTATATATATATATATATATATATATATA
>NW_026408416.1:0-290 GCF_001194135.2 Octopus bimaculoides | reverse complement strand
ACACTTATACATGCATATACATATATCAAAATACATGCCTACACAACAGAGTATGCATAATTAAGTCACTGCAAAATATTTTGTGCAAAGATTGCTGCACAAATGTTCATATAAATTATGAATTATTTGGGTCTATTACATAAGTCTATATAACTGTATAACTGTATCGCTCAGACTATCATGTCGATATACATCACTCATCACAGTGCACTTCCTTGTATTGTTTCGGCTCTCAAATGATGTCACCTTGCTGGGTAAGCAGGCAGGAAGGTCAACATAGCACCTTAATG
>NW_026408415.1:0-391 GCF_001194135.2 Octopus bimaculoides | reverse complement strand
TACTACTACTACTACTACTACTACTACTACTACTACCACCAACACTAGTATTACTATTACTAGTATGGTTGATGTGAAGCTATGATCATCAACTACTCCAACTACTAGTGCTGCTGCTACTTCTACAGCTACTACTACTACTACCGAAACTTCTACCACTACTCAGCTACTACTATTATTACGACTACTACTACGACTACTACTGCTACTAATACTGCTACTACTACTGCTACTACTACTATGGATATAACGATGCAGTAGTCGCGAAATCTGTAACTCCTCTTCTTCCTCCTCCTACTACTACTATTACTATTGATATAACGATGCAGAAGTCACCAGATCTGTAACTACCACTACTACTACTACTACTACTACTACTACTACTACTACT
>NW_026408414.1:0-408 GCF_001194135.2 Octopus bimaculoides | reverse complement strand
AAGAGTTCCAGGACTGCTTCGAACAGTGGAAAACGCGTCTGGACCGATGCCTTGATTCAAATGGAGAATACTTTGAAGTCGATAAATGTGTAAACATGTAAAACTAAGTGAATAAAATAATATACCAAAATTCCTGTGGCGCTTTTTTATCTCCGTCTTCCTTTTCTATTGAACTTTCCTCTGTTTCTGAAGAAAAGCTTTGCTCGAAAAATAAAACCACCTTTCTTTCGTTCCCTGAGCGTCTGCTAATACTTTACATGTACCACGCCTTCGTGTTGTTGTTTTTTGTGTGTTTGTTCTTCGTTCTTTTTTTTGGTGGAGGGATTTACTATATATATATATATGTATATATATATATATAAATAGCTTGCTTACCAACCACATGGTTCTGGGTTCAGTCCCACTGCG
>NW_026408413.1:0-201 GCF_001194135.2 Octopus bimaculoides | reverse complement strand
ACATGCCAATTGTATTTTTTAAGTTTACGTCAGAAGGTTTTTCGTGAATACGTAATTTCTGTAACGCTCATGTTCTCCTGCTGCCAGTTTTCTTAGGATTAGTAAGTGTAAGAAATTATTCAAGCAATTTTAAAGATGCAAAATTATCTCCACCTTAATTTATGACACCCTATCTGATGCATTTAGCATTTGTGTACATTT
>NW_026408412.1:0-463 GCF_001194135.2 Octopus bimaculoides | reverse complement strand
TATATATATATATATATATATATATATATATTTGTATGAGACAATCACGCACACACACAAATGCATATGTGCATGTGTGTATGTGTATATACATGTACTCATATACACATTCATGCTCATATTTCTTCCAATGTAATAACGAGTCTTTAAGAAATCAGCCACTCGTTAAGATCAAACATGACAATATTTTAACCAACATTATTTGTTGCTTACTTGACAACATTGTTGCTGCCACTGCTACTGCTGCTGCCTTTGCTGGTATTGCGGTTGTTGTTATTGTTGTTGTTGGTGGTGGTGGTGGGGTGGTGGTTTTGGTAGTACTTCCGCTACTACTCTTATTATTATTGTATTTTCAATCGCATCTCTTATCTTAATATCGATTTTTTACCCTATTTTTCAAAGAATAATCTGCAACAGTTGAATGCATTATCTTTGAAACAAACACAATTCTATGTGTGTGTGT
>NW_026408411.1:0-248 GCF_001194135.2 Octopus bimaculoides | reverse complement strand
CTGCCCTAACTACTGGGTCATTGCGCCTCCTACGAACTGTATCTAAAATGTTTCTAAAATTTGTGTTTCCTAGAAGTATAACCAATTTATAGCACATAATTTCTTTTTAACACTTATATGGACCCCCAAGGGTCTTACGGATCCTCTTATATAGATTTTATCCTTAATTTTAATTGATACGTGTGTCTGTTTCTGCGTGTCTTTCTGCTTGTTTCCCCTACTATCACTTGACAACCAGGATTGCTTGG
>NW_026408410.1:0-492 GCF_001194135.2 Octopus bimaculoides | reverse complement strand
ATATATATATATATACACATATACAAATAGATAGATGTGTGTGCGTGTGAGTAGCTGCAGTATGTAAATATGAGCAGGTGTATATTTGTATGTATATATGTGCACACTCACTCGCCCATATATATATATATATATTAATATATATTAATAAACACACACACACAGTGTATCTCGATATACATGAATCAATGTGACCCTCTCCACTCTTCTATTCTTTTTTGTTTTTAATCACAGTCAGTGGTGCATGAGTGAAGGAAGAGAGAGAGAGGGAGAGAGAGAGAGAGAGATTCTGCTGTTATTACTAGCATGTGGTGCATCCACTTAGAAGGTCCCTTGTGTACAAACAGTAAAACAATTCATTCATTGGACATCAAATAGATTTAAGGTGTATGAGCACTAGTCATCAGCCCGTCTACCTGCCTGCCTGCCTCTCTGTCTGTTCATCTATCTATCTATCTATCTATCTATCTTGCTAGCTGTCTGTCTGTCTAT
>NW_026408409.1:0-509 GCF_001194135.2 Octopus bimaculoides | reverse complement strand
GCATGGAAAGCGGACGTTAAACGATGATGATGATGATGATGATGAAAGTGATTTCTTTTGTGCTGTAAACCATTTACCATTTCTGTAGTGCCCCTCCCCCCTCCTTCCCCTTGATGCCCTTAGCACATGCTCATTTTGCTTAATGGTTAATCCAGCATTGTAGAAGACACTTGCCCAAGGTGCCACGCAGTGAGACTGAACCCGGAAGCATGTGGTTTGGAAGCTAGTTTCTTACCACACAGCTATATATATATTTGTGTGTGTGTGTGTGTGTTTGTCTCCACCACTTGACAAATGATGATTTTTTTAATATACTGTGACTTAGAGATTTGGCAAGAAATCAACAGAATATGTATTAGACTTAAAATAAATACAGCAGCTGATTTGTTTGATCAACCCTATGAAGCAGTGAGTGCCCCAGCATGGCCACAGTCCAGTGACTCAAACAAGTACAAAAAAGAAAAATTAAAAGTGGATAGTACATGCAAAAGTTAGATTATTCATATAAT
>NW_026408408.1:0-299 GCF_001194135.2 Octopus bimaculoides | reverse complement strand
TACACTTTTGTATGTATGTATATGTATATGTATATATATGTATGTATGTATAAACATATATATATATAAATATATATGTGTATAAGTATGTATATAAATATATATATATACTTATGTATGTACGTATGCAAGCACGTATGTGTGCATGTTAGTGTATATATCTTTCTATGTTTTATCTGTTACTTGTTTCAGGCATTAGATCGTGGCCATGCTGGAGCACCACACCGCCTTGAAGAATTGGCCTGGGTACTTATTTGATTTTCATTTTTTTTGTTTTTAGGCCTCATACTTATTCTATC
>NW_026408407.1:0-339 GCF_001194135.2 Octopus bimaculoides | reverse complement strand
ATATGTGTGTGTGTATATATATATTTATACTTATATATGTGTGTGTGTGTATATATATTTATGCTTATATATGTGTGTGTGTATATATATAGTTATACTTATATATGTGTGTGTATATATATGTGTATATATATATATGTGCGTATGCATATATGTATATACATATATATGTGTGTGTGTGCATGCATGTGCGTGCGTGCATGAGCGTGCATGCATGTATATATGTATATATGTGCGTGCATATGTATATATGCATATTTCTATACATGTATGTATATATATATACCTATATATATATGTATATTTATGAGTGTGTGTATGTAAATATATATATATATA
>NW_026408405.1:0-758 GCF_001194135.2 Octopus bimaculoides | reverse complement strand
ACACACATGTCCTACATGTAAGCAAAAATCACCCTAAATGTCGTATTAACGATCGTTTGGCAATGATGTGTGCATAGCGAGACACAGAGACGTAGAAACGCGAAGACATAGAGACATCCAACAATTTTGAAAATTGTTTCTCAACCTGAGTTAAGAATTATAAAGAAATAATGAAATAACAATTGAATGTGATTCTTTGCTAGCTTTTAAGCGTAACTAAAGTCTACAAGATAAACTGTTTAAACGTCATTGCAGAAAAGGAAACGTCAAAGTTCCGACCAAAATCGTCAACCTTTCCAGTGGATTTCAATCCACTTTCGCAAATCGTTTACAGACAATTTTCGCTTATCACAGGAAGCTTTTAAATTTATTTTCAATCTTATATAGAAGCCTTTTCCAACACCATAACAATCTACTTCGTAGCTTTCGCTATTTGTCCATCTTGACAATGCAAGCCAGCCATTAGTAAGAATCGTATCATACCAATTCCAAGCAAACGATGTCTGTTATTATTGGCTTTCTCTTGAAGATTTTGCTGTGAAGATTATCAAATATTTATCATAGCATAAATGTATTGCACGTAAAATCAGCATCACTCTATGTAACATTCGGATGGCTTTATCGTGTGTGGTAACTTCGATCTTCATCAAAGTCAATTGATTTTATCCGTCTTTGGCAGAGAAATGCTTTGAGACGGTAGCGTTCTCATAGACATTCACTATGCAATTTCCATGGGGCCTGATTTAACATGTATATAT
>NW_026408404.1:0-341 GCF_001194135.2 Octopus bimaculoides | reverse complement strand
CATCATGCCTCGACACAGCCTGAAAGCATAACCGAATCTACCTCGGCCAGCCACTCCACTATCCCTTCCTCAAGAAATTACCATGTGCGTCACAAGCAATACCGCAGAGAATTTGCGTTTACTAACAGGGAGTGAATAATTATTACAAATTAAAAGGGTAAAGGTTTATCAATTCATTAATTTATTAATAAATCAACAATTAATAATTTTTACCAAGCCCTTCGGTATGTAAGCACCATTATCGATGTATATGAACTTTTAAATAAGTTCTCCACCGATAGTGTACACGCCATTTCATTGTTTTTTCTTCTTGTTTTTGCCTTTGTGAGTTACAAGTAATG
>NW_026408403.1:0-413 GCF_001194135.2 Octopus bimaculoides | reverse complement strand
ATATAATGGGATTCTTTCAGTTTCCGCTTACTAAATCCACTCCAGAGCTTCGGTCGGCTCGAGGGGACAGTAGAAGACACTTGTCCAAGGTGCCTCACAGTGGGACTGAAGCCGGAACTATGTGGTTAGGAAGCAAGCTTCTGACCACTATATATATATCGTTGCTATTATGTTAAACTGTCGTATGAACAAATTTAGCCAAATGCGTTTTTTTTTTTTTTCAATATTTATTTTTGCTTGTAATAGCCAGTTCTTTTCGTAAAACTATTATATCTCTAGCAACTTCAGATGCCAAGATATCAAAAAATTGTCGAAGTGTAGTACAACGGTTTTGCTATGAAATGGTGAAATCATATTTTCCTTTTTTCTGAAAAAGCAATGTTTTGGACTTACGACACTTTTGCATAATAGCA
>NW_026408402.1:0-642 GCF_001194135.2 Octopus bimaculoides | reverse complement strand
ACACACACACACACACACACACACACACACACACACACATGCCTGTATTTTTGTTGTGTATGTATAAAATACGAGAATGAAATTCACATATAGGGATATTTCTTTTCTGTTCTTCAATTCCAAAACCTAGTTATCTCTTTTCCAGACCTTATATTTATCAGTCTCAAATTTCTGGGTTCTTATTTTGCGAAAATTCTTCAGATAACAACAATATAATATATTCTTTTTCTCCACCCTTCCTTATTTCTACCGTTATAATATGATGATGTTCTAGACAGTAAATTCTTCTCTACAAGTGGTTCTACCAGATGGGTGTGGTGATGTTTTAATAATATGATACAATATTGTATGTTTTTTAACGATATTTTTAAAACCATTTTCGTTATTCTCCTTTCATTTTCGTCTCTTCGTTTTTTTCTTGTTTAAGGCACTTATTTGTCTATTTATTTGTTTATTTTCTTTTCTTTTCTTTATTTATCTATTTATTTGTGGCTTTTCTTCTCTTTTATTTTCCGTTCTTTGAGTTGATTTTCGTTTTTGTCCTGTCAAGCAGAGAAAGCGAGAGCGAGAGAGGAACAGAAAGTGAGAGAGATGCAAGGAAGCGCCAAAGCGTAAGACATAGAGGGATATGTGTGTACATAT
>NW_026408401.1:0-414 GCF_001194135.2 Octopus bimaculoides | reverse complement strand
TAAGGGTTTTTTCATTGTAAGGCTTTCTTTTTTAGTTGATTTTCACCTAGTAAGACTTATCGTAGGTGGCGTAATAAGTCACACCCGGACAACGTCGAGTTATACTGCTAGTCTAATATAAATCATCATATTTTGTTTGTAACGTCCTGTATTGTTCCTTCTCTATATTGATATTGTATTATCGTAATAAAGAATACATCTCTAGCAGACGAGGTGTTCAGTACTGAAGAAAGGCAGAAATTACCCGAAACGAGGCCGGTCTGCTGGTCTCGTCGCTAGAAGGTAGCAGGGGTTCGTTCACCTGCTTGCAAGATCTCGTATGCAGCTGTGCATCGTTAACCAGCCAGAGATGTCTTCTTGGGATTAAAAAATCGCAATAAAGCGCGTTCGAACGGACAGCCATGTTGAAGTGGC
>NW_026408400.1:0-381 GCF_001194135.2 Octopus bimaculoides | reverse complement strand
GGAGGCAACTTGGATCAACTTGACATCCGCATCTTATCCAAGCACCCAAAGGACCCATCACTCAGACAAATACAGGAGTACGTCCTCACAAATGAAATTTTCCAAATCCTAAATAGGAAATATAAGTAGTAGGCATCATACACCCATACCCACAGATTATACAGGTAGAGTAGAATAGTTAGTGAGCTGTTATATAGATAGATGTATGTATGTATGTGTGGGTGTGTGGGGTGTATGTATATATGTATATATATATGGACAGTTATGTAAGCATATGGATATGAAAGTAAACAGATAGACATGCAGAGGGATAGGTACATAGGTTATATGAACGGACAAGCATACATAGACACACATACTCAAATGAAGACTGAAACACAT
>NW_026408399.1:0-364 GCF_001194135.2 Octopus bimaculoides | reverse complement strand
TATATATATACATATATATATATATTTATATATTCATATGTATATACATATATATAAATATATATAATATACAGACAGACTCACACTCACACACTCACACATGTATAAATATATATATATATATATGATATACGATGTATATACATTTACATGTAATATTCAAACATACATGTATTTTGCATGCCAACACCTGTCGCCATGCAACATGGACGTTAAGATATATACATATATATATATGTGTGTGTGTGTGTGTGTGTGTGTGCATGTATGTATGTATATGTATAGATATATATATATCTATATTTGTATATATTTGTATATGTGTATGTATGTGTATGTATATATATATATATATATATATATA
>NW_026408398.1:245-791 GCF_001194135.2 Octopus bimaculoides | reverse complement strand
AATAACACCGTAAAACTCCCCTTTGTCTGATCTAGATAAACATGAAGATATTAACAGGATCAATAAACTCCCTAGACTAACATTATGTGACAGGTTACAAAACACTTCTGATAAATCTTTGGGTATGTTGGATTCACAACATACACGAACATGCACACACACATACATATGCATTCGTATGTATTTCTGTGCATATATATATGTGTGTATATGTGTGTGAATGTGCGTGTGTGTGTGTGATAGGTGTGTATATATACATGTGTGTGTGTGTGTGTGTATACATATATATATGTATATGGATGTATGTATGCATGTATGCATTGACGTATGTATATATGAATCTGTATAACACTATATACATACATGCACCCATGAAGGTAATATACACTTATACATGTATTTGATTCTGTGTGTATTTGTGTGTTTGTGTGTGTATATTTGTATATACAAGTATGTATCTCTCTTGTGAGAGAGAGAGAGTGAGAGAGTAATAGAAATATAGATAGATAGACAGACAGACAGACAGATAGATAAATACGTATATAT
>NW_026408398.1:0-107 GCF_001194135.2 Octopus bimaculoides | reverse complement strand
GCATATATATATACATATACATACATACATACATACATACATTCATATACACACACGTTTGTGTGTATGAGTGTACATAAGGTAAATTGAAGAATCATTAGAGTACT
>NW_026408397.1:0-235 GCF_001194135.2 Octopus bimaculoides | reverse complement strand
GTTTAAGTATGTTGTACTAATCGATTGTTTTAGCTGACTCTTTGTGTGTGTGTGTGTGTGTATGTCCATGCGTGTGTGTATGTCTGTGTGTGTGCGCGCGCGCTATAGCTTCTACTATAGCTTCGGGCCAACGCTATTGTAGAAAACACTTGCCCTGTTTACCAAGCAGTGGGACTGTGAACGCGGAACCATGATGCACACACATACAAACAAATATATATAGATAGGTATATAT
>NW_026408396.1:162-685 GCF_001194135.2 Octopus bimaculoides | reverse complement strand
ACACACACACACACACACACACACACAGCTACATAGCTACACAGACACACAGACACGCACACATCAGCTAACACACTAACACATTAACACACATACACAACTAAGCTAGCTGATTGGTCGATCACAAAGGTGAGTCATTTAAATATGTAGGTCAAATATTTGTCATCACAACAACTATTTCTCATTTACTGTATTGTCGTTTCCGATATATGGCGGCTGCGTTGTTACCGCCGACGCTGTTGTTGTTGTTGTTGTTGTTGCTGTTGGTGGTTGTGATGGTGGTGAGGGGTGATAATGGTATGCTGTTGGTGCTATGGTAAGTGGTGGTATGACGTAGTGGCACATTTGGTATGACTGTGGCAGTGGGCATGGTGTTGAGAGCAGGGAGATGGTCGTGTCATGTGATAATAGATGATATACATACATACACATATACACGCACATACATGCACACAAATATACATACATATATATATACACATACACAGATACATACATGTATACATATATACATATACATATA
>NW_026408396.1:0-152 GCF_001194135.2 Octopus bimaculoides | reverse complement strand
ATACACATACACAGATACATACATGTATACATATATACATATACATATATATATACATACACACTCACACATACACACATACACACACAGGTACACACATACATTCACACATACATACATATACATACACACACATGCACACACATATACAC
>NW_026408395.1:0-550 GCF_001194135.2 Octopus bimaculoides | reverse complement strand
CTCTGTTTGCTTTTGGAATGTTTTGTGATGCACCATATTCTAATCTCTTTATTACTTTTGTTTTTCTTTTTTTGTTGTGGGTAGTCTTTCTAATTCTCTGCATGTACATATACAGTAACTAGGCTCTCTGTTTGATATCATTTATCTCCTATTCTTTCTCATGATGTCTTCCACTGGATACTGTTCCAATACAGTTCTGTGGCTCTTGGGGATCAGTAAGACATGCAAATCCATTTTGACACCCTCTACCTACATGTCACCATTTTTAAACTCTGTTTTAGTTGCTATCCATACAAAAGTCACAGATTACAGTGTTTTCAAATACCACTCTTGTATTTATCTGACCCATTTCCTAAGGTCCATATGCATCATCAGAGGTATGCCAGGCAATTTCAGCTTGTGTTTTGGCTGTGTCATCAGTTTTGAACATGTAGCTGATAGTGTCATAACTTCTGCCCAGTGTCCTAGCATATGTGGTGTTGCTTTTAGTTTTTGTATTTCTGGAAAATATGAAAACTAAAAGAAGCAGCACATATGCTAGAACACAACA
>NW_026408394.1:0-349 GCF_001194135.2 Octopus bimaculoides | reverse complement strand
ATATATATATATATATGTGTATTTATATGTATGTATATGTATGGATATATATATGTATATATAAGAATATATATATATATATGTGTATATATATATATGTATATATATATATATACACATATATCTGCATACATACATATATATGTGTTTATATATATGTACCTAAATGTATATATATGTATATTTATATATATTTACATATATGTATATATATTTATATACACGTATGTATTTATATATATATATATGTTTATATATATATATATATATGTATATATGTGTGTATGAATGTACGTATCTACATATTATGCTTCTATGTATGCTTGTATATATATATATATATTTATAT
>NW_026408393.1:0-344 GCF_001194135.2 Octopus bimaculoides | reverse complement strand
GCTGATATTTCTGTTATTGTTTTTTGTGTTGCTGGTGGTGTTGGTAGTAAAGTTTCTCTGTTGGGGGTATTTGGTAGTTGCTTCTGTTGTTGTTGTTGTTGTTGTTGTTGTTTTTGTTTAGCGGCCAGTGGGCAGTCCTTTTTCAGATGTGCCTCGTTGTTGCATAAGTAACAGCGAGGCCGCCTGCCCTCTACCACCACATACAGTTTGTGTTCCTCCGCCAGTCTAATGTTTGGAGGAATCTTCCATGAAGCCTCCTCCGTGATGTGGAGAAGGATTTCCAGATTATTCTCCCCCTCCCCAGTTCTTTTCCTCTACGACCGTAATTTCCAAAATATTTGCCT
>NW_026408392.1:3539-4699 GCF_001194135.2 Octopus bimaculoides | reverse complement strand
TGAATTACTTTCTTCTGACATACCTTCCCTTGGTGGATTCTGAGCCCGATATAACTAGCAAACACCTTTCCGCAGCAGCTGAATTCCTCGTTTACCAATCCTTTACCGCATCCTTTCTCATTATCCATTTCCCCCAGTGAGAATAAATATTTATATATTTCCGCACACAACCACACGCACACGCGCGTGTCTTCATTATTCAATTAATGTAATTAAAATGTATTTATTCTCACAACATGCATTTCAGTTTTAATTCCCACGCTTCTATAAGTTTATATGGTAAAATTTATTACGTCCAAGCTTCCATAATCTCACACATTCATAACCAGATTTAGTTATCTCCCTTTTACTGTTCAACCAATTTTATTCGCCATCTTTTTGTTCAAGTCTTTTTTTTTTTTTTTATACATTTCTTTTAATAACAACTATCGTGTTTACTTCACCCTCATTCAACTTTCTGTGTTCCATGCAATTCTTTTACATATATAAAAGAAATATATGTGAATTAAAAACATGTTGGTAAGTCACGAGTTTTTGCGTAAGTCAGAGTACACTAGGCTTTGAAGGTATTGTATACAAGGTGGCGATAAAGAAAAACAGACTAAAATCTCACCAAAGTATTATTGAATTACAAAATGTTTCGGTTTGAAACCAGAGAGTGAATGGAGACTGACTGAAGTTTGTTTTGTCGTCGGAAGTTTACTTGAGAAAATAGTGTCTATGTAGCATAACCGATCGCAATATGGAATTACGATTCCAACTCTAATGTGGACGATACGTGTATACGTTTACTCGGTTTATGCTTCAAATCTCATAGTCAACGAAGATTCTATAACGAATCCGGATCTTGTTCAAAACGGGGGCACCAGTTTTCATTTATGTTTTATGTAGTGTTTTTGGTACCGAAAGACTTTCAAACTTCGTATACTTATCTATTTTGTGTTATAGAACAGAAAAAAATTTTGTATTCGGATTTATTTCATGTAAAAAATTGTCTTATTTCGATAATTTCAACTAATCAGTGACAAGTATTCAGCTGTTTATACTTACTCCTTTGGCACTTTAAGCGGTGTAAAGCGTATTTAATCTCCATTACTTCTGACATTTTGCAGAGGCAACACACGTGTGTTCGTTTTCTCTAACCCTAACCCTAACCGACT
>NW_026408392.1:0-811 GCF_001194135.2 Octopus bimaculoides | reverse complement strand
CCGGCAAGAGAAGGCAATTTTCATCTGTCTCGTGGCTACATCGAAGGAGGTTGTGCAATGGTCTAGACTGAAAGGGCTGAATACAGATACTTTTCTCTTTGGCCTACTCCTCATCAACTTTTTCAGAGACCACCTGAAAAGGAAAGTGGGGATTGAAAGAGAAGTGCTGATTTCTTTCAAATTTGTTAGGTGGGTGAATGTGACGAAGATGGTCCGTGTGAACTTTGAGCATGCACTTTTGAGTTTCCAGGGCTGAGAGAAAGAGAAAGTTGGGGAGAGGGTTCTTGCCCTAGTGGTCGGTGTGCTTGTGGATTTTTCGTGAGGTCACCCTGAGAAGCCCTGAGTTGCTTGCCTCTTTTAGGCATTTTCCTTGTTATATTTTTCCTTATTATCGACTTTTTACGTGACACTTTATGTAACCCCACTTTGTCCTTCATGTTTTGTAATGTCCAATCTTATTTTTGTTGGCCCTTGTGGCTAATGAAGAAAGGATTATTATTATTGTTGTTGTTGTTGTCGTTGTTGTTGTTAAATTTTCACCTGCCAAATTCAATTTCCAAATTCATTGATATCGTGACATTGAAGTTTTCTTTTTCCAAATCTCAGTTGATGGTAACAGCTGACGACTCACTCGTGTCTTTATTTACAACATGGCTGCCTTCATTTACGATGAAATATGGAACAGCCCAACCAGAGTCGAAACTCTGAGTAAGTTGTCAATCCACCATAACCCTATAAAATATTTCGGATCTTGTTCAAAGTGGGGGCACCAGTATTTTCTTAATGAAACACTTTGAAACTTGGGACACTG
>NW_026408391.1:0-259 GCF_001194135.2 Octopus bimaculoides | reverse complement strand
TCCTAGTGCTGATGTTTGTGTATAGATTCAATAACAGGGGAATACTCTGTATTCATTTCAAGACAGTCTTATTTCCGATTGGCATTTTATATTGTTTTAGCAACAACATTGTGCAGCAACTGGAGTTAGTACCCTGATGACACTTGTGGGCAGCCGTTGTTGGATGGTATAATTTCTATTAATACCATTTCTGATTATACCTTTTCGTAGTAGATATATTCTGGTTACGTATCCTCACATTTCTGTTCAGCATTGCGAT
>NW_026408390.1:0-318 GCF_001194135.2 Octopus bimaculoides | reverse complement strand
GTACGTACGTACGTTCTTTCATTCGTTCATACGTACATTCGTTCGTACGTACGATCGTTTGTTCGTTCCTTCCTTCCTACGTACGTTCGTTCGGTCGTATGTACGTACGTTCATTCGTTTCTTCGTTCGTTCGGTCGTTCATACGTACGTACGTTCGGTCGTTCGTTCGTACGTACGTTCGCTCGTTCGTACGTAAGTACGTACGTACGTTTGTTCGTTCGGTCGTACGTTCGTTCGTTCGTTCATTCGTACGTACATAGTTCTTTCCTTATTTCCTGCCAACGTAATATGTACGTACGTACGTCTGTTCGTTCGTTC
>NW_026408389.1:0-241 GCF_001194135.2 Octopus bimaculoides | reverse complement strand
ATATATATATATATATATATATATATATATATATTCCTCCTTCTACTTCCGGTCACTTCAGAATTGTAACCGTATGTGGACTGTCAGCGATTTTTCTTCCTTTCTTCTTTTCCTTTGGACTTTCCTCTTTCCGACAAAGAGCTATGCTCGAAACGTAAACCAACTCTCTTCTTTCTCCGAGTGTCATATTAATACATTGCTTGTGCCACGTCCCCACGTTTGTTTTTGTTTTTTTTTTCTT
>NW_026408388.1:0-4835 GCF_001194135.2 Octopus bimaculoides | reverse complement strand
CAACCCATGCTAGCATGGAAAGCGGACGTTAAACGATGATGCTGATGATCGAAAGATCGCCGAAAAATAGATACTACTGTTAGAAAACAATTGTTGATAAATAATTCGTAATAACGGATTTAAAAAAAAAAATTAATATATGGGTCAGAGAGTTATAGTGTAGGAGGAGATAATGCTAAATGTATATTCAGGAAAATATTATTCTTGGGGAGTAAACACGTATACATTTACACATACATACATATACACAGGCCAAAAAACACACACATACACTCAAACCTACATATATAGACTAACACATACACACAAAAAAACACATGCAAGTATATATGGAAAAATGTATACATATACACACAAAGATATACATATAGATACGTACACAAAAAATAAAAATGTGTAAAAAATACACACACTTATATACATTATTATATATCTATATATAGATATATACACACATACACATGTACATACATATACTCACATGCAAGCATATGCATATAGACCCATATATACATATACATGTATATACATTTATATACATGCAAATGTGGGCATAAAAGTATATATGTATATGCATGTACAAATGTATAATAATAGCATATTATATGACAAACGAAAAAGAATTAGCTATATGAGTAATAAGTAAAAAAAATGGGATATAATATACACCAAAAAAATTCAATATTAAGGAATAAACTTGGATATCAGGAGAATAAAATAAAACAAAAATGAAAATATCAAAGAGATCAGGAAAAATTAGTTATGAAAATTAATAAGTAGTAATAATTATAATGGGTGAGAGAAGTGTATTTAAGAGCATACTGTGAAAAAAATAAAAAGTCTATAAAAAATACAACCTACTAAAAAATATATGTGTGTGTATATATTTAAAGTAGTGGTTAGAATATTTAACTGATGTATTTAGTAAAGGGGGAAGAAAAGTGAATTTCTGGTAGAGGTTATATAATTAATAAAAAAGTGTGAAAAGGTAATAAAATATTAGGGGTGGGGAATAGCCTATGAATAACCAGGCATTGTAAAATAATTAATATAGAAGTTATTAAATAATAGAACACATAGATAAAGGTAGTATATATGTAAAGGTGGAGTATTATACGAAGAACTAAGGAGGGTAATTAGAATAAGATCAAGTATGAGGAAGTGGGGGTGGTGGAGAAAACTTATTTAAGGTTAATAAAAAGAAATATGACATATGTTTACAAGAAAAAACTTTTTCATCTCTTGAATTCAATAGAGAGTTATTCATTTTCATAATATGTTTTTTTATGTTCAAGGCATAAAAAATATATCTTGTTGCTAAGCCTATAAGAAGGAGCTGATTTTGTAATATGTTGTCTCTTTTCAGCCCATTTAAAAAGTACCTTTGAATTGTTGGGCTACACGCTGTGTTTGAAGAGACCTATTGAGTCAAGTAAAATCAAAATCAAAATCAGTCACAATCAAATGGAAATTGTAGTTGTGCCACAATTTCAGGATGGCAGGCCCCTTAAATTTCCTGTTATGGTCCTTGCTATCATTTATCCTGCAAGTGGAAACAGGGATACTAGCATCACTGTATTAAATTGGGAGAATATTGCATATTTAGGGAGAAGTCAGCTAGCTAATGATTATTGCTAATAGGTGGACCTAATCTACAACAGTATTTAGTCAAGAACTGGGCCAATTAGCACAAGAAAAATCTGCACTCTGAAAGTCGACACGAGTTAATTAAAATATTGTTGATTATTTAAATATTGAAGCAGTCAGACATGAAAAATGTATGAATTTAGAATAACTCAACATGAAGGTTGTTTTATCTTTCAGGTGATTTAGGTCCTGTTTATGGATTCCAGTGGCGTCATTTTGGTGCCGAATACCAAAATATGCACTGTGATTATGTATCAAAAGGAGTCGACCAATTGAAACAAGTTATAAATCAGATTAAGAGCAATCCAAATGATCGTCGAATAATCATGTCTGCTTGGAATCCATGTGGTTTGTATAGCTATTTTACTAATTTTCTGTTGCTTCATTTATCTTTCTTAAGATGTTTCACTGTAGGGATAAAGGGTTTGTTATTGTAATTATGATACTCACATTAGATGTGGAATATCCACAAATAAATACCATATATCTATCATGTCTCTTATAATTTTCATAATTTTAAAGATAAACTGCTTGAAGATAGATTTCAAAATTATATCATATTGTGTTACCATAGATGTCTCTTTTTCTTTTTTAACTTTAGTAAAAAATAAAACAAATGAAAAAACATGACATAAAACTAAACATGACATAATTTGAATCTTTTTTCTGGGCTTGGAATACACAGTACATGCTCTCTCTCTTTCTCACATGCACACACAGCAATTGATTGACTATGTAGCACAAGTTGGTCACGTCAGTACTTAGTCTACAGGCTTGTCATCTCAGTACTTAGTCATTGTAAACAAAAATATGTAGTTAATGCTGTATGCAAAGACAGAAATGCTTGCTTATCCCTTTAGTGTTCAAACCGGCCGTAACCGGCCAAATTAATTCCCCTTTATTTGTTCAAGCCGGCTGTATCCGACTGCTCTACGAAATAAACAAATCATGTTATTCAATAAAAAATAAACAAATCACGTTATTCAATTCTCGTAACATTTGAGATAGTGCGAAATGAAGCCTTTCCCATCTTTATTCAAGTATAAATACTGTGAAATTGTTTAGACTACATGGTTTTTTTCAACGTTTGAAGAGAAGTGTGTACCTTAGTTGTTGAAGAAATGGTGTCAGCAAGTAGCGATTCTGACTTTGAAGGTCTTACTCTTGACGATATAGAAAATATAAATGAAAACAAAAGTATTTTGTCTTTGGATGAATATGATATCGATATTAGTGATTATTTGTCGGACAAGGAAGATTTTGAGAACGAAAGTGATGAAAATGATATCGTAAACATGGCAATGTGGTCAAAGATTACAACACCAATCACTATTCCTGATTTCACAGAAAACACTGGTCCACAACACAATTTACCTCCTGATGCACAACCATTGGACTATCTATTTTTATTTTTACCAGAAAGTTTTTCTGAAAATGTTATGGAGGAAACAAACAAATATGCGCAACGTTTAATTTCTGTTCGTGGAAGAGATGATCCACTATGGCAGCCAACTTATCCTGCGGAAATGAGAGCGTTTTTCACAATTAATACAATGTTTGGTGTTAAACAGCTTCCTCAATTGTGGAACTACTTGAGTCCTGATATAAGGTATGGCAATCCTTATATCTCAAGTATAATGTCAAAAACGAGGTATTCGAACATATCTCAGTATTTGCATTTAACTGATTCTGCTAATGCCCCCAGTAAAAACGACCCAAACTACGATCCCCTGTACAAAGTACGTCCTGTAATTGATTTACTTGTTAATAATTATGAAGCTGTGTATCTATTGGGGAAAAATCTCAGTGTAGATGAAGCCATGATAGGCTATAAGGGCAGAGTACATTTTCGGCAGTACATGCCTGCCAAACCTACTAAATGGGGGATCAAGGTATGGGAAGTTTGTGAATCAGAGACTGGATATTGTGTAAACTTCGATGTTTACATGGGTAAAAAATATAATGGAAACATACTGCATGGATTGGGACATGATGTTGTATGGGCTCTTACTGGACCATTTCACCATCAGCACCGATGCCTCTATTTAGACCCTTTTTTTTTCTTCAGTGGCTTTGGCAGAAAATCTTGCCTGTGTAAGTATTTACACATGCAGTACTGTTATGGGAAACTGTAAAGGTTTATCCCGTGAAATGAAAACAAAATTTAAAAAAAGAGGGGACATTTTACAAATGCAAAAAGAAAATTTTTTAATTCAAAGACAAAAGACAGATTTTATTTCTGTCTTCTAATGAACAACCTGGTGTTGGTGCTGAGGGGAAACTGCTAGTGAATATTTGTTATAACAAATATATGGGTGGGGTTGATTAATCCGATGAATATTGGGCATGTTACCTAGTTGGTCGACATGGGAAGAAATGGTGAAGGTACATTTTGTGGTTTCTAGTTAATTTAACTATTGTAAATTCATATATTGTATATGTAAAAAGTTCCAAACGTACCTCTGCCACCAAAGGACTACGACCACTTGAAATTCCACATCTCAGTTACGTGAGGGCTTTTCTTCTAGAAAACACAGAACTGGGAGAAAAGCAAAATTAACTGAGGTGGATATCAACAGAAAATATTGACTTTCATAAAGTTGAAAAAATAAATGGAAGGAAAAAAGTTTGCAGACTGTGTTCGCTGCAAAAAAAAGGAAAACTGCAAAAGGGTATCAGATAGAAACTTCGTACATGTGTTCCTTTTGCAAAGTGCCCTTGTTTAAAGGGGCTTTGGACAGTTTCATGACAGAAATATGTCATAATTATATAATTTTGTATATTCCTTTTCATTTTATTATAAATAATATGTGAAAGTGAGAAATATTAATTTTCAGTATGTTACACACTTGTATTCAACTTTGTCTTACCTGTTAATGAGATTTTTTTTATTAGATGCATTCTGTTACATAAATGAATTTGTTAAATTGTATAAGAGTACATAGCCAATGGTATATTGACTAGTAAAAGAGTTTTGTACTTTATTTTCAACGAAAACGTTTGAATGAAATATAGAAAAAGAATAAAATCTTGTACCGATTGCACCTTGAAAAAGTAAAATTGTTGGCGGTTGACATCTGGGATAACTTTAGTAACAAATCAAACAGGTGAGATATATTAAAAATATGAATTTTAGTGTTTACTCTTTTACTTGTTTCAGTCATTTGACTGTGGCTGTGCTGGAGCAC
>NW_026408387.1:0-594 GCF_001194135.2 Octopus bimaculoides | reverse complement strand
ATATCATTTATATTATAATATGATTGAATGCCACGCATCCTCTTCCAAATAAGTTTTATCATAATAATTCTGATGCGCACTCTATACAATCTTTTCACTCTTTCATTTTTCTCTCTTTCTCTCTCTTATTCTTTTGCTTCCTCTTCTCCTTACTATTCTATCCTATCACTCTGTCACTCTCTCTCCCTCACTCCTCTTCCCTTGCTCCTGTGGCTCCCATGTGACCATCGGCCACTTTTCTTTCTTCTCCCAACTTGTGCTTCTTTCTTTCTCTCCGTTGTAGCTGGAAGAAGGAAGATGTGTTCTTGTCTGTCTCCTGTCCAAGATTGATTTACGCGTTCACCACCACAACCTCGTTTAGGCTTAGCAGCCCTTCCTGTTTGTTTTCACTGTCCTGTTTGTGTTACCAATTTTGACCCTCCGCAAAATCCCAAATTCTATTTAATTTGCTTTGCGGGAGCAACTGCTTGACAACCGATGCTGGTGCGATTATGTCCCTGTAACTTGGCGGTTCAGCAAAAGAGACCAACAGAATAAGTACTAGGCTTACAAAGAATGGATCCTGGGGTTGATTTATTCGACTAAGGGTGGTGC
>NW_026408385.1:0-214 GCF_001194135.2 Octopus bimaculoides | reverse complement strand
CGTGCGTGTGTGTGTGTGTATGTATGTATGTATGTATGTATGTATGTATAATCTCCCAATACTGAAACACGTGTAGTTCCTTCATAATTAATTAATTTAAGTGTTATCTAAAGTAGGAGATAATTAAGGAAGTATAATATATACTCTGCTGGTATAATGGTTAAGTCCTTTAAGTATTATTTCGTGATGTGCAAATGGATACCATGAGTTTACT
>NW_026408384.1:0-220 GCF_001194135.2 Octopus bimaculoides | reverse complement strand
ATATATATATACATACACATACGTTTGTAAGGAACAATATATAAATTACGTCATATGTAAACAGACTTAAAAGTTTGTTTTTGAAGCGCTGAAATGTGTTGTAGTATAAGGAGAAAGGTATATTTTCCAACATGTAAAATGCTGATATAACAGTATATATGGGATAATATTCCTTACAGAGCAGAAAAATCTGTCAGCAACCAGCCATGAGAATTGAACT
>NW_026408382.1:199-521 GCF_001194135.2 Octopus bimaculoides | reverse complement strand
TACCAAGTATTGTTAGAGACGACCTGGACCTACTAAATCATCTACCCAAATATACCGATAATACATTTTCATTGTTTCCTTTGATGTAATAAATCTTTACACTACGATCCAACATCAATATGGACTGGAAGCCATTAAATTCTGGCTAGAAAAATACCCCAATGAGATCCCAGAAAGAATTTTAAAAAAATTCATCATCGAGGGCCCAAAGTTTATCCTTCAAAACAATTTTTTGAATTTTAATGATAACACCTACAGACAGGTATCAGGGACTGCAATGGGGACTAAAGTTGCCCCTACATATGCAAACCTGGTGATGGCC
>NW_026408382.1:0-189 GCF_001194135.2 Octopus bimaculoides | reverse complement strand
AGACAGGTATCAGGGACTGCAATGGGGACTAAAGTTGCCCCTACATATGCAAACCTGGTGATGGCCTACTTAGAATTGCAGATCTACGACAAATCCAAAACTAGATATGGCCTCTCTTTCCACCAATACCTGTTGAAGTATTGGAAACGTTACTTGGATGATTGCCTCATCTTATGGTCCCACACACTC
>NW_026408381.1:0-244 GCF_001194135.2 Octopus bimaculoides | reverse complement strand
ACAAATCCTTTCAACTCCTACTTTCTCTTATGAACCTGTACAAACAATCCCCCATATATATACACTTAAGACTTAGTTGTGGGTTGGGAGTTTGATCGGCAGATGTCATTATTATTATTATTATTATTATTATTATTATTATTATTTTAAATTTTTCCCACAAGGGTGGCTTCGGGAAGGTGGAGAATAGTCGATATATCGACCCCTGTGTCCAACTGGTACTTATTTTTTAGACCCCAAAAGG
>NW_026408380.1:0-430 GCF_001194135.2 Octopus bimaculoides | reverse complement strand
TTACTGCGATAACTGACGTGTGGTACACAGTGCACCTGTTCAGACAACGTCGATTTGATCGAAAGAGTTAGCTAATGTGCAGCACGAACATTCGGTCACTATAAACAACTCATTTGTACATGTCATTCGGCAAAGGCAGAACGCTCATACGTTGTTTACGACAGGAGTCGAGGGGGGCGAGTTGGCAGAAGTGTTAGCACACCAGAAAAATGCTTAGCGGCATTTCGTCCATCCTTACGTTCTGAGTTCAAATTCCGCCGAGGTTGGCTTTGCCTTTCATTTTTTCAAGGTCGATAAATCAAGTACCAGCTGAGCATTGGTGTTGATTTAATTGACTAGTACCCTTCTCCAAAATTTCAGGCCTTGTGCCTTTAATAGAATATTATTATAATAATAATAATTATTATTATTATTATTATTATTATTATTA
>NW_026408379.1:0-243 GCF_001194135.2 Octopus bimaculoides | reverse complement strand
CCGGAACCATGTGGTTGGTAAGCAGGCTACTTATCACACAGCCACTCCTATATAGATTCTGTTTATCATTTTTGAAATCTGAATAAACTTCATCTTTTTTCCAGACATATGATGATAAACTGCCAAGTAGAAAAGAATTGAGTATTTTTGATATCTGCTTCCATTCATGTTCAATCAAGGTCCTAAGGCTGCCAAAGCTGCTTGAGACATTTGTGCTGTGTGTAGACTAAGTGCTATTACTGA
>NW_026408378.1:1454-2499 GCF_001194135.2 Octopus bimaculoides | reverse complement strand
TATATATATATATATATATATATATGTGTATAACCTGGAAAATGCTAAAGTCAAAAAGCTAGAAATAATCCAGCCAATGGACAGTTTAGAAGTGGCTAAGTGTACCTAGGTTCCACTTTACTTATCGATGATTATTCTTGACATGTCAGATTTATGAGTTTCTAGGTCACAGACTCCATGTCTAAAGTGTCAACAAAATGTCACGTGGTACTCAAGACCCTTTCTGGTCACCTAATTCTGGCTTAAATCATTCGAATCCTTAATAAATCGTAATTAGCAGTTGGTATTTGGAATCTCTCGTTACTCTTTTTTACTCTTTTACTTGTTTCAGTCATTTGACATGCTGGAGCACCGCCTTTAGTCGAGAAAATCGACTGCAGGACTGTGTGTGCGTTTTTCTGCTTTGAATTGAGATGCGATGACGAGTGGCAATTCTGTAAATAATATTTTACGAGCTTAAAGCTTATGAGTGATCACCGTGTAGTGATTAAAGAAAATAGCCAAATTTTGGGGTGTATAAATCTTTGACGGAGAAAAAAGTGGATTTTCCGTACGCGTGAGACTCGAACCCACACCTCTTATATTCACGATAAATGTGATGCCATTATATCAACGTACCAATTTAAGAACTATTTCACATTGTTGTTTTTTAAACAAGTATGTGCGTTTTCTGCGGAACTCACTTTTTCTCATCAAGGGCTTATATGCTCCAATATTTGACTAACCCTTTTAGTCACTACACGGTGATTGCTTATAAATCTGCAATGGCTCCATAACTGCCATCTCGGCTATAACTTTGGAGCCCTAGTAATCCTTTACACCACTTACCTAGCGTACCTAATCGTTTAGATCACGTGTGAACTAAATATCCATAGTTTGTATGTGCGTATATATATATATATATATATATATATATATATATATAATAATAATAATGATAATATGACAACAAAAGAATGAATGAGACCTCGTAAAATAGAGGAATTTATCTATAAATATAATATGCGAATTAGTTGGTTGCCATAATAAAACTCAGTTTCCGATG
>NW_026408378.1:0-503 GCF_001194135.2 Octopus bimaculoides | reverse complement strand
TAATCTTCACGGATAAGACCAACTGTGAACACGACTATAAACGCTAAAAAGTCTCAATGATGTGTATGTGTGTGTGTGTGTGTGTGTGTGTGTGTGTGTGTGTTTGCACTCATGTTTCTGTGTGAGGTCAAAAGCACCCCAGCCATGATTTACACATATACTAAAGATACTTCCTTATATATGTATGTATATATGTATGAGTGTGTGTATATATATGCATATATATATATATATACGTACATATATGTACATATATATGTATATATATATAAATATATACATACATATATGCATATATATTCATATATATATATATATGCATACATTCACACACGTATATTTGTGTGTGCATGCATGTCTGTCTGAGTACATGAGTGTATAATTATATCTCTGTTTGAGAGTGTGTGATCAAAAACATTCCAACCATGATTCACACATATATGAAAGACACTTCCTTATATGTGTGTGTGTGTGTGTGTGTGTATATATATATATATATATAT
>NW_026408377.1:157-301 GCF_001194135.2 Octopus bimaculoides | reverse complement strand
TTAACTCACTATTTTGAGAGAATGATTTCCCACAGATATCACAAGAATACAGTTTCTCTCCAGTATCAGTATGTTTGTGCGCAGTAAGTTGACTTCTTTGAGAGAATGATATGCCACAGATATCACAATGATATGGTTTCTCTC
>NW_026408377.1:0-113 GCF_001194135.2 Octopus bimaculoides | reverse complement strand
TGATTTACCACAGATATCACAATGATATGGTTTCTCTCCTGTATGAATAATTTTGTGTCCAGCTAAGTGACCACTCTGAGAGAATGATTTACCACAGATATCACAACGATATG
>NW_026408376.1:0-337 GCF_001194135.2 Octopus bimaculoides | reverse complement strand
AATTACAGGCACAAACCTGAACTTGTAATATAGATAGAGTAACCATAGGGTGCGTGGTTTAGTGGTTAGAGTATTTGGCTCGTGATCATAAGGTCGCGAGTTCGATTCCCGGCGACGCGATGTGTTCTTGAGCAAGACACTTTATTTCACGTTGCTCCAGTCCACTCAGCTGGCAAAAATGAGTAGTACCTGTATTTCAAAGGCCGTCCTTATCGCTCTCTGTGTCATGCTGAATCTCCCTGAGTTTACTCCATTCAACGATAGACAGGTCTCCTCTCCAGGAGAAATGTTGAGTTCTTGTCACTTGTCACGTCATGAAAACCGAGTAACCGGTTTC
>NW_026408374.1:0-227 GCF_001194135.2 Octopus bimaculoides | reverse complement strand
TGTGTGTATGCTTCAATTAATTTCAATACATTACTGCTCTATGCTTTAGAGTGTGCTTCTTTTTCGGATATATAAATTTGCTGATTGCGTGAGTGTCAGTTCTGTATGACACACACGCACTCAGCAATTTTTTTTAAAAGCATAAACAGCCTTCAAAACAAAGAATAACGTTGGTGTCAGGGACCATGTACGTATGGGAATGTCTGTGTATACATATATGTATGTGT
>NW_026408373.1:0-358 GCF_001194135.2 Octopus bimaculoides | reverse complement strand
ATACATATACATATATACATACATACATATATGTATACATAAATATATGTACATATATATATGTATACATATTTATGTATGTTTAATGCGTATTTATATATATAAATGTGTGTGTCTGTATCTTTGCATCTGTTTATGTGTGTATGCCTGTATGCGTGCAAGATACTGTAGTGTAAGTTGCATATTATATTATATGAAAATGTAATAAAACTGATTTTTTTCCCCAAAAATTCAAGGGACGCCAATACGAACAAATACCTGTGCTTAATGGAAGAGTTCCCAAACTGATCACAGTAACTGGTTTAGTGGTTTCTACAGACCGGCTGATCATATATATATATATATATATATATATATA
>NW_026408372.1:0-339 GCF_001194135.2 Octopus bimaculoides | reverse complement strand
ATATGTATGTATATATATGTATGTATATATATGTATATATATATACATATGTGTATGTATATATGTATATATATGCATATATATGTATATACATATGCATATATATATGTATATCAGATAAATTCCTCTATTTACATGATATCGAGGTCACTTTCTTTCTTTTGTTATCCTTTCTATCAATGTATATATATATATATATATATCATCATCATCATCATCATCATCATCGTTTAACGTCCGCTTTCCATGCTAGCATGGCTTGGACGATTTCACTGAGGAGTGGTGAAACCGGATGGCAACACGAGGATCCAATCTGATTTTCTACAGCTGGATGCCCTT
>NW_026408371.1:0-261 GCF_001194135.2 Octopus bimaculoides | reverse complement strand
CTAAAATCATTCTTCTGCCATCACATACTGGTTCTCCTCGGTCTTACAAGGAATGTTTCCAAGCTGGAATGGCACTGGTGAGAGAGTTTGGAAAGCCAGACTACTTCATCACTATGACGACCAACCCAATGTGGACTGAGATAACGGAAGCCCTGTTTAGTTCTGGGAACAATGTGCATATATTGGCTTTGGACTCAGGGTATAAGGGTATGAAAGGAATCTACACTGACAACGTCGTCTATAAGGAAATTCTTTAAGAAA
>NW_026408370.1:0-208 GCF_001194135.2 Octopus bimaculoides | reverse complement strand
ATATATATATATATATATATATATATATATATATATATATATCATATCATTTAATGTCCCTTTCCTCCATACTGTCATGGGTTGGACAGTTTGACAGGAAGTAATGAATCAGAAGGCAGCACCAAATTCTAATGCCTGCTTTGGCTTGGTTTCTACAGGTGGATGCCCTTCCTAATGCCAACCACTTTACAGAGTGTACTGGGTGCTT
>NW_026408369.1:0-224 GCF_001194135.2 Octopus bimaculoides | reverse complement strand
TACATATATGTATAGGTATATATATATATACATGTATGTATGTATGTATGTACGTAAGAATGTAGGTATATTCACATCTATCTATATATATGCGTGTGTTTATACATACATACACATATATATACACATATGTGTATATATATACACATGTATTTACACACACATATATATATGTATACATATATATATACATATGTACATATATATATACATATGTACATATA
>NW_026408368.1:0-443 GCF_001194135.2 Octopus bimaculoides | reverse complement strand
TATATATGTATATATACATGTATATGTATATGCATGTATATATATATATACATATATATGTATATATATATATATAGATATATGTGTGTATATATATATATATATAGATATATGTGTGTATATATATATATAGATATATGTGTGTATATATATATATAGATATATGTGTGTATATATATATATAGATATATGTGTGTATATATATATATAGATATATGTGTGTATATATATATATAGATATATGTGTGTATATATATATATAGATATATGTGTGTATATATATATATAGATATATGTGTGTATATATAGATATATGTGTGTATATATATATATAGATATATGTGTGTATATATATATAGATATATGTGTGTATACATATGTATATATGTATACATATATATATAGTCCTCCTGGGGCTAAAAGCAACAGTAACATCCACCCCT
>NW_026408367.1:0-385 GCF_001194135.2 Octopus bimaculoides | reverse complement strand
GAGGAAATGGAAATATCAATATACTGCGGTTCTACGTTTCTTAAAATATCGATTTTTTTCCAGAACTATAAATATTCTATTTTTAACCTCAGCAAAAGACATTAGAAAATATAAAGATAAATTATTTATATAAAACTAGAGCATTGCTGTGTTGTCACTTCGATTTCTTAAAGAAAATTTACTAACCGAAAATATATATACACGCATATACAAACGTTAATGCATAAATTTATAATTGAATGCATAGATGAATAGAGATAAGATGACACGTACGAAAAGCAAATGCGTGCATACCAATGAACATTCATATTTGCATACCGCCATACACACAGTTCTAGATACCTACATAACATACATCCATATAGTACATACATACATACATACA
>NW_026408366.1:0-259 GCF_001194135.2 Octopus bimaculoides | reverse complement strand
ATATATATATATATATATATATATATATATATATACACATACATACAAGTATTGAGTGCATGTACGTATGTGCGTATTAGAACATGTTTTGTTTGGATTCGAATGATGCATGCGAGTTTATCGGTGCAAAGATCTTCAGCAAATATCCTTAACTTGGTCACTGGAATCATCCGTGACCAACCTAAGAAGATTAATGGTCACTAGAGTTAATAACATTCGACACGCTCCGTTTGTAAATACGTGTGGACAAATACATACG
>NW_026408365.1:0-200 GCF_001194135.2 Octopus bimaculoides | reverse complement strand
TGTCTTAAATACAGGAAGTAACGACAGCAATAATATTCCTTTTTCCACAGACACGAAAAGACGTTTGTGTAAACATTAACTTGCTATAAATCTAGTTCAACACTCGTTCATATTTCCTTGACCTTATCGAGATGCTCATATTAGCATCTCTTTAAGACCATTTGATTCTTATTTTCTCTTCTTTTAGGACTTGCTTTATG
>NW_026408364.1:0-291 GCF_001194135.2 Octopus bimaculoides | reverse complement strand
TATACATATACATATATATAAATATATATATACATATGTATGTATGTACACACACATATATGTATATGCATATGTATATATATATATATGCATATATCAAGTTATATATATATGTGTATAAGCGTGGGGTTTTGCGTTCATACGTGTGTATGTATGTGTGTTTGTGTGTATGTGTACGCGAGTATGCAATTTGTATTGGAGGCACGAAAGCCATCGCCGTATGCAAATGACAGAAAAGTTCACGTGATACGTTATATGCATTTCGTTACGTTATACTATATATATATATAT
>NW_026408363.1:438-651 GCF_001194135.2 Octopus bimaculoides | reverse complement strand
GCCACTACTGCCTGACTTCTATCTTTCAGAAAGTCATGTAACCACTCTTCGAGTTTTCCAGCTATGCCAAGATCATATATATGCAAATATATACATGCATACATTTTCTCTTTTCTTTTTCTCTTTTACTTGTTTCAGTCATTTGACTGCGGCCATGCTGGAGCACCACCTTTAGTCACGCAAATCGACCCCAGGACTTATTCTTTGTAAGCC
>NW_026408363.1:0-428 GCF_001194135.2 Octopus bimaculoides | reverse complement strand
GCACCACCTTTAGTCACGCAAATCGACCCCAGGACTTATTCTTTGTAAGCCTAGTACTTATTCTATCGTTCTCTTTTGCTGAACTGCTAAGTTACGGGGACGTAAAAACACCAGCATCGGTTGTCAACTGATGTTGGGGGGACAAACACAGACACACAAACACACACACACATACATACATATACATATATACGACAGGCTTCTTTCAGTTTCCGTCAACCAAATCCACTCACAAGGCTTTGGTCGGCCCGAGGCTATAGTAGAAAACACTTGCCCAAGGTATCACGCAGTGGGAATGAACCCGGAACCATGTGGTTGGTAAGCAAGTTACTTACCACACAGCCACTCCTGCGCCTGTATATATATATATGTATATATACACATCATCATCATCATCATCATCATCGTTTAACGTCTGCTTTCCATGC
>NW_026408362.1:0-239 GCF_001194135.2 Octopus bimaculoides | reverse complement strand
CCACTGATGTGTGCGTTTCTGGTCGACATCAGCTTGTTTGCTACGAGCCATATACTTGCCGTGCAGAGGTTTCTGTTCCCATCTGCTAGCTAATTGTTCATGTGCTTTTGTCTTTGCAATTAATTTTATTTTCTTTGCAGCGGCAGTTGGCGCATTTCCTTCAACCTGATCAAGCTGGTGGGTATCTAGGAGTTCGGTAGCGAATTTTTTGCTCTCTTTCAGAATAGAGTGAAGTTTTT
>NW_026408361.1:0-242 GCF_001194135.2 Octopus bimaculoides | reverse complement strand
GAAACCGGTATGCTTGTAAATCTCCTTAATAACTCACAATAATGACTTTTTTTTACCTGTATTCCTACCTCAGTTCATCTAATTGTATATATATATATATCGTTAATTTTCATAAAAAGCCCTACCTTCTTTTTGATTTTCAATCTGCATTTTCTCTTATTTTTCTGCTTCCTTTCCACTTACATTTACACGGGTAGTTTCTATTTTGTTTCTTCAACATATTTCTATTATATATATATATA
>NW_026408360.1:0-688 GCF_001194135.2 Octopus bimaculoides | reverse complement strand
TTATTATTATTATTATTATTATTATTATTATTATTATTATTTGTTTAAAACACTCAGTTTATTTTTCTGGGTATGATGGATAATCTCTGCTGTCCACAACCAGAAGACTCAGGTGACACTTGTTAACTGGTCATGCTTCAACAACCCTGCAGACCCTGAATTCTTGCAGTCCCAGGCAATGCTGATTTTTGTAAGGGTTCTAATTTACATTTATACCATTTTCTGTGAGCCATGTTGGTAGTTGAGTGCCGTTACTTCCAAGTGTGCCGATGACAAGTGGGATAACGGATGCTCTCTTCATTGACCAGAACCTTCGTATTCCCCATTTGCAATCGCCATAATTATTTACATTATTTACATTTGACGGATATTTGTCCTCATCTTGCTTGTTGTTAACACAACGTTTCGGTTGATATACCCTCCAGCCTTCATCAGGTTCGTTGGGGAAATTTCGAACCTGGGTTCTCATTCCTAAGGTATTTTTCGTTGTTTTTTATTATTATTATTGTTATTATTATTATTATTATTATTATTATTATTATTATTATTAATATTATTATTTAGGCCACTGCTTGTACATATTGTATAGTGGTTAAGCGCGCAATTTACTAACACCAAGATCCCTATTTCGATTCCAAACAGTGACCTGAGTACTACTACTACTACTACTACTACTACTACTACTACT
>NW_026408359.1:1522-1951 GCF_001194135.2 Octopus bimaculoides | reverse complement strand
TACCACCATCATTACCACCATCATTACCACCATCATTACCACCATCATAACCTCCGCGCTAAGCTTCTGGAGTTATTTTATCATCACATATTATATTACTCTTTTACTCTTTTTCTTTTGTTTTTTTACTTGCTTCAGTCATTTGACTGCAGCCATGCTGGAGTGCCAACTTTCGACGAACAAATCGACCCTAGGATTTATTCTTTGTAAACCTAGTACTTATTCTATCGTTCTCTTTTGCCGAACCACACCAGCATCGGTTGCCAAGCGATGGTGGAGGGGACAAACATATACACACAAACATCCTTTCCCGAGCGTAACACAATCTGTATCACGTCCTCACGTTGTTGTTTTTTGTGGGTTGTTTTTGTCTTTTTCCTTTTTTGAATTTATATATATATATATATATATATATATATATATATATAT
>NW_026408359.1:0-808 GCF_001194135.2 Octopus bimaculoides | reverse complement strand
ATAAAAGAAAAAAAAAATTATGAAAAGAAAATTTGATTAATCATCGTATTTTGTGAAACGTAAAATGTCCTGTGTGTTGGTTTTTCAAGATAGTGACTAGGAAAATTGTCGCCATTACAACGAGAAGGCGAAGTTTGAATTTAATCAATGGAGGAAAATGTTGTTGTTGACTATTTTTTTTTATAACTATATTACTGTGGTTTCTTCCCTTTTCGTTCCTCTCTCTCTCTCTCTCTCTCTCTCTCTCTCTCTCTCTATCACTCTTTCTCTCTCTCTCTCTCTCTTTCTATCTATCTATCTATCTAACTATATACCGCACTCTTTCTCTCTTTCTCATAGGAACACACTGGCTGGTAGTCGAAAATTATTCGATTGTTAACTGTTCATAAGTTGTAAGTTCAAATTCCATCATGTTTAATTTACGTTGTTTTACATACCGCATACGCCGGTGTATAAGACTATCTTCCTTTTTTTTTTTTTTTCTTAAACTCTAGATTATTATTCTAATGCAAATGTATTGTGGATGGAATACCGAGTGCGTGAGTGTATGATAAAACGTTTTGAATCTATTCTTTTCAACAAAAAATGCAGATGTGGCTATATGGTAAGACGCTTGTTTCCTAACCATGTGGTTCCGGGTTCAGTCTCAGTGCATGTCACCTTGAATAAGTTTCTTCTACAATAATCCCGGGCCGACTAATGTCTTGTGAGAGGATTTGGTAGACAGAAACTGAATGAAGCCTGTCGTGTAGAGAGACACACAACCAGGTAGACAGACAGACAGACAGATAGATAGATAGATAGATAG
>NW_026408358.1:0-428 GCF_001194135.2 Octopus bimaculoides | reverse complement strand
ATATATATATATATATATATATATATATATGTATATGATGTTACTTTGCACTGTTGTGCATATATGTTTTCTTGTACTATTATATGCGTATGTTTCTACACATTATTGTGAGCCTGTGTATGCTTCTTTGTTTGCATTAGTATGCATATATGTAAGTAAGCCAGTATGTATGTATGTGTGTATATATGGATACATGCATGTAAATACGACTGTTTTCACTATCTGTGCCTGCTTTTACGATCAAATGTACTCGCTAATGCGATTCAGTGTGTGTGTGTGTGTTGGAGTATCGGTGGAAATGTAAGTGTATGTATGCATGTATGTATGTACGTATGTATGTATGTATGTATGTAAAAGTGCGTGTATACGTTTAGCGTGTGTGTACACATGTAAGTACTTATCACAAGAACATACGGTGATCGAGTGCA
>NW_026408357.1:0-300 GCF_001194135.2 Octopus bimaculoides | reverse complement strand
TGTATATATATATATGTGTATGTATATATATATATATATATATATATGCATTTACATATAGATATACAAAGATTATGTTCATATCTATCTATCTACCTGTTATAACTCTCTCTCCCTCTGTATATGTGTACATATGCTTGTATATATGAAGTGGGGGGAGCAGTTATAATTCATATACAGTATGCTTATCTCATCCTTGTGTGTGTTTTTACGTTTCTCTGCACGTATAAATACACGTATAAAGCCACTGGGATTCTAAATACTTTTGTATAGTTAGGAATATCATATATATATATATAT
>NW_026408356.1:0-304 GCF_001194135.2 Octopus bimaculoides | reverse complement strand
CGTTTTGGTATGCTGCTATATTTCCTGTTGAGAACAATTTAGGTCTTAATAGACACAGGATGTGATCTTTTTCTAGCACATTAATTGTCCACGTTAGTGGTCAACGTTATATATAAAAATGTTCCTTAATCCCCTGAGATTGCAGATACTATTTCTGAATCTTTTTGATTCTTTAGATGTGCTGGCCTCCTGGTAATTAATGGATATTAATTAATATATGATTAATTACCATACTTTATAATAATGTATTACCCATTACCAATTTCTCATACTGAATATATATGACGCAGTAAATATTTTCTGC
>NW_026408355.1:0-201 GCF_001194135.2 Octopus bimaculoides | reverse complement strand
TTTCGGGGAAGGTATGTTGCTGTGTTTAACTTTTCTTAAGTTTTCTATGTCAATTTGTGATATACGTCTGATTCCATCCTCTATGAGTTGAACTGGGTAGTGTCTATCAATTAGTATGTTTTTGAGTTCTTGTATTATATAGTCTCTAGTATTTTGTTCTGGCACTATTGTGCATATCCTTCTTGCAAGGTTGAAGGGGAT
>NW_026408354.1:0-211 GCF_001194135.2 Octopus bimaculoides | reverse complement strand
TCAATTTGATTCGTTCTCAGTCGAAAGACACCTGTTGTTATTTCTTGGTGTTTGTATTCGTAATTACGTACCATGTTCTCCGTTTTTGTCTTTGTTGTCGTAAACATTCTCTAGCTTTCTTACAAAGTGTCTAACGCCCTTAGTTTATACTTTTTTTTTGGTGGGGGGCAACCAGATCGAACCATCTCAAGTGTAACTGCCCGAAATGGTC
>NW_026408353.1:0-249 GCF_001194135.2 Octopus bimaculoides | reverse complement strand
TCTCCAAAGTAGACATGACATTAAGGAAAAGACAAGTTTGTCTAAAGACAAGAGGACAGTCTTAGACACGTGTTTCTGGTTCAATAACCGTTATTGGCACATGTGTTGTCTGACCTTATCTCTTGTATGATAAAGGGCGATCTGTATGTAACTCAGTGCAGAGTAAGCATCTCAGTAGTGTTCTTTCTTAATAGTACCCAGGTTCAAAATTCCCCAAGACACCCGATGAAGGCTGGAGGGTATATCAGC
>NW_026408352.1:0-221 GCF_001194135.2 Octopus bimaculoides | reverse complement strand
TGTTTCATTGTAAACCACTGAGATATACTTTAGACTTACTTAACATGAATGATAATGGTTTAACACAGAGAAGCTGTCTTCTTGGAATATGCGTTTGCAATACTGTATACTATCGGTGAAAATACAGTCGCTCTTTGTGTTTAATTTCGAGATGGTTGCCCTCTACGAAGTCAGGTCATGTATGTATGTATGTATGTATGTATGTATGTATGTATGTATGT
>NW_026408351.1:0-879 GCF_001194135.2 Octopus bimaculoides | reverse complement strand
TATATATATATATATATATATATATATATATATATACACGTACATACGTACATACCTACATACATGCATCCGTACACACATATACATACACACATCTATATATACATACATATATATGAATATATGTATGTATATGATGTATATTTCTATAGATATATCTGCCTATAGAGACAGACGTATACAATAATTTATGAATACTGCACTATAAATCGTTTTTTATTAATAATACAAAATAGACAGTGTACATTATTAATAAACATAAAAATTTAACCTCTGTATGTAATTCAAAGAACGCGCTTAACAACTCCGTCTTATCACCTAGCTGTCGTTGTATGAAGACACTTTGGCAAAATCCGGTGATTGAGAGAGGTTAGCTTTTGCCCACGCTTGGAAATCAGACCTCGTTACACATCGCTTATGTTAATCTAAGGGAAATAGGATTGACAGTGACCGATTCATTTTTATGACTGATATTGGTGCGTTTACGACTGATATTGCAAGTTCCTGAACAGATTTTATTGCAAAATGCAGACATTACAGTAAATACTTGTTAACCAGCCACAATAGAATTATCGAGCAGAATTGTATATAAACAACGTAAGAGATAGTGTATAGTCCTTCATAACATTATAAAACGCATATTGGAAACCAAGAAAGTGAACAACCACGTCGGTGAATCCAAATATGCGTGACAGTGTTTCCAACCACTAAAACTGTTTGGAGATTGTACGTTGACAACGATACGAAACGAAGAGTGATAAACCACTATTACTGTTTAACTTGTTTCAGTCATTTGACTGTGGCCATGCTGGAGCGCCGACTTCAGTCAAGCAAATCGACACCAGGACTTATTTTTTGTAAGCCTAGTACTTATTCTAT
>NW_026408350.1:0-216 GCF_001194135.2 Octopus bimaculoides | reverse complement strand
CCATGTGGTTGGGAAGCAAGCTACTTACCACACAGCCACTCCTGCACCTTATGTATATATATAACGCATATATACATATATAATGCATATATGATATAAATATACACATATATAATGCACATACAAACACACACACATGCATATGTATGTATGTATGTATGTATATATACACACACACACACACATGTATGTTTAGTAGTTGCCCGTCAAAGGCCT
>NW_026408349.1:0-257 GCF_001194135.2 Octopus bimaculoides | reverse complement strand
ATATATATACACTTATCTTTGTTTCCGTCTGTTTATAGATGTTTATATTGATTTTATATATATTTTTAAGTAGTATTTTTGTTACCAATTTTGCTATTAATGTTGATGCTATTGTTCTTTTTAGTGTCTTAATAATGCTCTTGCTGTAGCTACTGGCTTTTATAAACACACATACACACGCACACACTAATTCTCCCTCTCTCTCTCTCTCCTCTTTCTCTCTCACTCTTTCTAACACATCTATACGACTGTGCAGT
>NW_026408348.1:0-448 GCF_001194135.2 Octopus bimaculoides | reverse complement strand
TATATATAATTTTAATTTAAAAGTTTTAGAGGTTTAATTTTGGTTTATCTGATATTGTGAAACAATCTTTTCATGCGATTATTTTTCACTCGTTTTGATTTATTTATTTATCTATTTATTTATTTTTATTTATATCGAAGGGAAGCTAATCTGTTTTACCCGAAGCTAGCCATTTGTAAATAAATGAGCTTCTTTTTATTTTCGTTTGAAATCATCATTTTATTAACTTTGAAATATGGTATTCATTACGTTTTAGCATAATATATTGGTTTTTGATTTTTTAATCTTTTAATTAGCTAACTTTATAATTCTTAGTAGTTAATAGATTATTTGTTTCATTAACTTTATGTGTAGTTTAGACGGTTATTGCAAATGTTATCAAATAAGTATATATTGTGAATTGTTATTTTAATCAACGCTAAAGTGAATTTATATATATATATATATA
>NW_026408347.1:0-476 GCF_001194135.2 Octopus bimaculoides | reverse complement strand
TAATTTCACGAGCAGGCTGTTCCGTTGATCGGATGAACTGGAACCCTCGTTGTCGTAACCGACGGAGTGCCAACAAAATAATATCAAGTTCATAGACGATGCTTTAAATCTGAAATTGTTTATTTTTTTTCTTAAATAAAACTTCTGAATACATTTGCTGGAGTTTTGTGTCATTCAAAGCTCTGAATTTGTAAGACTAATAGAATGTCCTTGCGAATGCCCTTGCCTGATGTTTCGGTCGTCTGTATTACAGTAGTAACGTTCACGACTAAAATGGAAGCCTTATAAGACTTTCGCTTTCCTTGATGATGACTCTACAGATGTCCGGTTATTAGCCTGGTACGAAAGAAAAGTAAAAAAACAATGAAAAAAACTGATAAGGCAAGCGCTTTGAAGATGATCTTTCTAAGTAAGGATGCACTGACCATCCATAATATACATACATACATACATGCATACATGCATACATACATACA
>NW_026408346.1:0-690 GCF_001194135.2 Octopus bimaculoides | reverse complement strand
TATATATATATATATATATATATATATATATGTACTCATGCATGTGTGTGTATACATGTATGTACGCATATAGGCATGAGAATAAAGGTGTGTCGCTTTTGTCTATGAATACGTACGTTGCTGAGTCGAGGATTGTATTCCGTTTCGTCAGTCAATCATATATCTAAGTGTATTTATGTGAATAAAGACGAACTTTTCGATCGGTTGAATTATTTACACACTACTCGAGTTTCTTAGCAATTTGATGGTCCTTATAAATGAAAATGGACTTATTTCGATTCGATCTCAGAAATTCATTATTTTGAGTGACTTAACGCTAGTTGGGTTTTTTTTCCTCCATCGCGATTTTGTTTTGATTATTGTAGTTTTACCGTTTCCCTACATCTAATAAAATTATCGGAGTTCTGTTAACATGCCGTCCACATCACTAGACAGATCTTATTGCCTTGGATTTTGGAGAGGTTTCAAAGAAGTTTTTTTTTACTTGTTGTTTATACACTTTTCTATCAACTAGCACTGTTGAGTGCATTTCCTTAGAAGTGATGTACCTGATTTCAAATTTCCGTATGTATTTCACTGTTCTTGTTAACGTATACATCTCCTTACACTCTATTTCTTTCTCTCCCTTTCTCTGTGTCTCTGTCTCTATCTGTCTATCTCTCTCTCTTTCTTTGAGTGTATATATATATA
>NW_026408345.1:0-261 GCF_001194135.2 Octopus bimaculoides | reverse complement strand
TACATACATACATACATACATACATACATACATATATATATATATGCATGCATTCTTGAATGTATGTAGGTATGAAATTATGTATGTATGTATGTACAAATGTATTATGCGTATGACTGTATGTATATGTGTACATATGTTTGCGTTTTTATGCGTGAATACATGTACACACATACACACACACTCATACATATATGCAAACACACACACACACATATATATATAGGTGTGTGTATATGCGTGTATATATATATATATATA
>NW_026408344.1:0-217 GCF_001194135.2 Octopus bimaculoides | reverse complement strand
ATATAAGCGCTTATATTAATGCATATGTATATGAGTTTTTGTGTATTTGTGTACGTTTCTCTATACAAGTACATATGTACATATGCATATGTGTGTGAGAGATTCTGTGTGTATGTGTATGTGTCTGTGTCTGTGTGTTTGTGTGTATATGTGTGAGTGTGTGCGTATATATATATATATAGCGAGATTGATCGATCGACAGAAATACAGATAGACA
>NW_026408343.1:0-355 GCF_001194135.2 Octopus bimaculoides | reverse complement strand
TACGCTCTTCAACAGAAAGAAATAAAGAGAAAAACAAGGAGAAAAAAATTTAAATATCGTGGTTAGCGATCTATCATGGCGATATATATATACACACACACACACGCACACACACACACACACACTAATATATAGGTTACTGTTCTGTTAAGGTAGGATCAATAAAAGAAATGTATTGTATTTGGAGAGAAGTAAATATCATAGCTACCAATAGTTTCTGGCTATGAAAGCATGTGCTTAAACAGATTTTATTAATAACAAGCCTTGTGTCTCCAAGAAATCTTCTGGCTCTGGGACCATATGCTCAGTATTTTTATACCGTATCTTTATATATATGTATATATATATATATATA
>NW_026408342.1:0-398 GCF_001194135.2 Octopus bimaculoides | reverse complement strand
GTCCTTCGAGCTGGGTGGGAATTTGTTGTTTTCTTGGCGACTTTAAATTGGTCCTCGCTTTAGTGAGCAAAAATATTGTGTTCCTCGTTCATCGTTATTGGTGTGTGTGTTCGAGTTGCCATAAGGGCGGACTGAGAATTTTTTAGAAAACTTTTTTGGAGTAAAATTCTGTGTGGCGTTTTTTCGATAAATAACTTGTACATTCTGGTGGGCGTATTTCGCCAGAAAAAGTTATACCCTGTGGAGTTTACCTAATTGGAGTACAATCGAGAAGAACCCTGACTATTGGAATTACCTGGTTGGAATAGTATACAGAGCCAAACATTCTGTGTCTGTTCTATTTGTGGCCATTGTTTTCTTTTTATTTTTCCCTTCTCCCATTTTTTCTTTCTTTCTAA
>NW_026408341.1:0-211 GCF_001194135.2 Octopus bimaculoides | reverse complement strand
TCTGCAAGATGCTTTACGACTGCTGTTGATATTTTCCCGTGTTTTTAACATCATCGTCATCGTTGTCGACGTCGCTGTCTTCGTCGTATATCATCATCATCATAGTCATCATTATTATCATTATAATTTAGTTTTAAGATATATCAGGCGGATGCCCTGCGACACCTCGACTAAACACAAATGCATACATACATACATACATACATACATA
>NW_026408340.1:486-595 GCF_001194135.2 Octopus bimaculoides | reverse complement strand
GATATCACAATGATATGGCTTCTCTCCTGTATGAGAACGTTTGTGTGTAGTTAAATCACGGCTGTGAGAGAATGATTTGCCACAGATATCACAGTGATATGGTTTCTCC
>NW_026408340.1:344-476 GCF_001194135.2 Octopus bimaculoides | reverse complement strand
TTTGCCACAGATATCACAGTGATATGGTTTCTCCCCTGTATGAATACGTATATGTGTAGAAAGATTACTACTTTGAGGGAACGATTTACCACAGACATCACAATGATATGGCTTCTCTCCTGTATGAGTACG
>NW_026408340.1:0-181 GCF_001194135.2 Octopus bimaculoides | reverse complement strand
TCCTGTATGAGTACGTTTGTGCACAGTAACATTTCTATTCCTAGTGAATGGTTTACCACAGATATCACAAGGATATGGTTTCTCTACTGTATGAATACGTTTGTGCATAATTAGGTTATATTCTTTAAAACAAGGACTTTCTGCAGATATCAGTCATATGACCCTATCTCTTTTATCATGT
>NW_026408338.1:0-382 GCF_001194135.2 Octopus bimaculoides | reverse complement strand
ATATATATATATATATATATATATATATACATAATAGACTCGTGGGTGTTAGAATTTCCATTCACCATTTGGGACCTTTACGATATACTGTATCTAATCGACTCAGAAAGCTTTCCGAAGTTACACGTCATATTTCGCTCTGAACATTTTTTATGACATCATTTATTACCGTCATAAATGGTCGACTTCATTCATTTTGTCTCTTTTATTATCATTGCACGTCTTCATTCCTTTCATTCTTTCTTTTCTTCTTTTCTTTCTCTTAAGATATATCATGTCTTCATCATTGTTTTTCTTTTGTTATTATCATATCATTCTAGGTCATCTTTCTGTCTTTCTTTCTTCCTTTCTTCCTTTCTTCCTTCCTTTCTTTCTTTCTTTC
>NW_026408337.1:487-744 GCF_001194135.2 Octopus bimaculoides | reverse complement strand
AAAGGATAAAAGGCAAAGTCGACCTCTGCGGAATTTGAACTCAGAACGTATTGACAGACGAAATACCGTTAAGCATTTCGCCCCATGTGCTAACCACTCTGTCAGTTCGCCGCCTTAAATCCTTTTTTAATTTTTTGGAATTTTCAGAAAAGTTTTGCGATTTTGTTTTCTCCACATGGAAATTCATACGATTATCCCCTTTTGCTGCCCTCTCTCTGTCTATCTGTCCCCACCTCTCTCTTTCTCTCTCTCTCTCT
>NW_026408337.1:0-320 GCF_001194135.2 Octopus bimaculoides | reverse complement strand
CTGATAAAACACAGGAGATGTGACAGCTGGAGAAGAGGACTGCACTAGGCTGGCACTGGGCCAACAGAGCAACACGGAATAGTGTGCTTTGCTCTAGATCAGTGCCCCACAAACTTTTTTTACACTTGTATTCTTTTCAAAATTTGGCGACACACCTGAACTAAAAGTATAACTAAAAGTATCCTTTTACTTGTTTCAGTCATTTGACTGCAGCCATGCTGGAGCACTGCTTTTAGTCAAACATATATATATACACACATAAGTATATAAATATACATACATACATACATACATACACATACATAAATACACACACATAC
>NW_026408336.1:0-342 GCF_001194135.2 Octopus bimaculoides | reverse complement strand
CTACATTCTGATGACTGAAACATGTCAAAGAATAAAAAGAAAGTGTGTGTTTGTATACACACACATATATATTTATATATAGTGTGATGCATAGAAGCGATGTGCTTTACCAGAATTTTTCAATTTGGCCCCACCCAGTAGAACAACCACTCCAAGTCCTTGTTAGAGTATCTATGTAAAGCTACAGCTTTTCCTCCTCTCTTCTATTTACAATAGCTTGAAGTGAATTAACTGAAGAAGATACTAAGTAAGAGATGAATTCTTTTTCTGTCTTGCATAATGATCTGGAACAAATGTCCTAAATGCATCTGCCTGATATATATATATATATATATATATATA
>NW_026408335.1:0-373 GCF_001194135.2 Octopus bimaculoides | reverse complement strand
TCGTCGTCGTCGGCATCATCATCATCATCATCGTTAATGGCACAACAGTCTCAACTACCATACTGAAACATGCTTTCGGATCATTTAACTTACGACGTTGTCGTAACAGCAACAACAACAACAATAACAACAACAACAACTGCAATAAAAAGAAATTAAACAGCATTGATAATAACAACAACAACAACAACTGCAAGCAGATGACGTCATGTAACCTTGACGTCACATTAAGACGAACAGACTACAATTTTTACGATGAAGTGTTCAAAATCCTTCATGCAATAACACACACACACACACACGCACACACATGAATGTTTGTGTATGTGTATGTGTGTGCATATATTTATATATATATATATACACTTATATA
>NW_026408334.1:0-1255 GCF_001194135.2 Octopus bimaculoides | reverse complement strand
ATTTGGTAGACGGAAACTGAAAGAAGCCCATCGTATGTATATGTGTATATATATCTATATGTGTGTCTTTGTGTCTCTGTTTCTCCCACCCTTCCGCTTGACAACCGGTGTTGCTGTGTTTACGTCTCTGTGAGCTAGCAGTTCGGCAAAAGAGAATGAGTACCAGGCTGGGATCGATTCAATCGACTAAAAACTTCAAGGCAGTGCTCCAGCATGGCTGCAGTCAAATGACTGAAGCAAATAGAAGGTAGAAAAAAAAATGTAAAATTCCACATTCTCTCGAAATTTATAAATTCTTATGACATCGAGAATAAAGAGCTCTCGCTGGTAAGAATGAAGTTTCTAATACGAGTAGATCAGTTGGAAGGATTTCTTTGGTCTAATGGTTGAACACATGTCATGTTAACCGAAGAGATGGGATCGAGTCATACAGACAGTGTTGGCCGCTTTTTAGCCAAGGCGGGGGTACCCAATATTTATACGCTATTATTCCTAGCTTCACCTGTTTCGAGATCCACTGTTCCAAAAACGAATCATTTCGCGTTCTCTTGCAGATTATGAATTCTTATGATGTCATATCATTTTACTGTCATTGGTGTGTGTACGTACCCGTAACTTAGCGGTTCGGTAAAAGGAACCGATAAAATAAGTGCTAGGCTTACAAAAAAAAAAGGTCCCGCGGTCGATTTGTTCGACTAAAGGCGGTGCTCCAGCATGGCCGCAGTCAAATGACTGAAACAAGTGGAAGATAATAATAATAATAATAATAATAATAATAATAATAATAATAATAATAATAATAATAATAATATCAGTGAACTTTAAATTTATTTTATTAATTTAATTTATGAGTCAAAATTTTCGTCGCAAAATGGTGACCTGTTCACTGACATAGTCTCACTGCAATTTATACATTACAAGTTGTCAAAATATCCTTCAGACATCTATGATATAGCCTCTGACCCTACTCCGATGTATTTAAAGTAAGCCAAACTGATTTATAATTTTTAAAAGCCGTTGGTTAGACTTAATTGCTTCTTCTCAAATGTAAAAATGTTCTTTTCAAATTTATTATTTCCGCTTTTAATTGCTATGTAATTATAATATATGTCGCAAAGATATACGTGAAAATATTGTATAAGTATGTATGTATGTATGTATGTATGAATGTGTGTCTACGTGTGCGCACGTGTGCATGCGTGTATATGTATGCGTATTTGTATATATATATATATATATATATATATATATATAT
>NW_026408333.1:0-560 GCF_001194135.2 Octopus bimaculoides | reverse complement strand
ATATACAAGATGTCTACTGATGTTCATCTACACCAAACTATCTTCACCGATGTCAGAGATATGCAAAAGGTATTTTTTACCCCCACACACAAACACACAAAACAAGCATCCGTACAAACTGGGAAGATAAAACAATTCTGTACATCCATATTGTATTCTGTTTATTGTTTTGCGTTTGTTATATGCGTGTTATTTCGTTTTTATTTTACTTTATTTGTTAAATTATTTCCGCTTCAATTGAAACGCTCTTTTCTGCACTTGTTTTAATCTCGATACCGCTACCGCTGCTGCTGCTGCTGCTGCTACTATTACTACTACTACTACTACTACTACTACTACTACTACTACTACTACTACTACTGTTGCTGCTGCTGCTGCTGATGATGATGATGATGATGATGATGACGATGATGATGATACTTCCGTTATTATTGTTACTCTATGCATCATGTCTACATTGTCAAAAACTTGATAAAAAAACACAATGGGACTATTTGTTAAAGCTCTTACCAAACATGTCTTAATTCTAAAGAGGGGTCCACTGAAAACGCTGAAATATT
>NW_026408332.1:0-200 GCF_001194135.2 Octopus bimaculoides | reverse complement strand
GAAGGGCCACGCAGTTTCAATGCTAGATCTGTGACTCACACACACATACTTAAACATGTATGTATGTATGTATGTATGTATGTATGTGTGTATATATGTATGCATGTATGTACGTATGTACGTATGTATATATATATATATATATGTGTGTGTATGGATGTATGGATGTATGTATGTATGTATGTATGTATGTATGTATG
>NW_026408331.1:0-211 GCF_001194135.2 Octopus bimaculoides | reverse complement strand
AGATGCCATGATGGTGCTAAGGTATAGGTACAGGAGGTGGTCAAACTCTGCATAAGGAGTAGGCAACCACCATATATGTGTATACATACATAGATACATACATATATACATACACATGTATATATTTATAAACATGTAAACACAAACATATACATACATACATATACATACGTATATATTTATAAGCATGTAAACATATACACATATACAA
>NW_026408330.1:0-385 GCF_001194135.2 Octopus bimaculoides | reverse complement strand
CGATGCGATCGACTTGTCCCCCACCCACCCGCAACCACTACCATCTCAACCTCTTTCTCTATGGGCAAGAAACATGCATACAAACATGCATACAATTATATATATTTTTATACACACATACACACACATATCTCCAAACACGTTTATATAGGCTGACCCCGTTCATAGTTCGCCTGAGTCCGTCGCTAAGCTGGCGAAGCTTTCAGCCGTACATCTTGGACACTGTCCGGTGAAGTGGAGCGATCTCCCTGGACACGAAGTAGCCAATTCGACACACTTACCCTCGTTCTTCGTCTCAGGTCATCGATTTTAGGGAGACACAATAACACTTAATTTTATTTCAATCGTCGCTATGAAGACATGCAGTTACCTTACTGCATATATA
>NW_026408329.1:0-324 GCF_001194135.2 Octopus bimaculoides | reverse complement strand
ACAGTAACACCGTCCTCTATAGGACCGCCACATTTAGTTGACAAATATATCTTATGAATAAACGGACAAGGATAAGTAGAAAGACAGACAAATAAATAAATGGATGAAAAGTTCCAAATTTAAAATTGAGGGAGGGGTGAAATTTAAGCCCCGTATTAAACTTTATAACATTAATTATTAATGTTTGTTTCTCATAAAATGGTGTATATTTAATTTACATAAAATCATTATTTACGATTATAAACACAAACAAAACGCAAATTCTTTTCACTTTAAGGATCTTTGGGGTTTGACGGGCAACATTTTTTTTGTAGTGTTTTTGGT
>NW_026408326.1:0-286 GCF_001194135.2 Octopus bimaculoides | reverse complement strand
GTATATATGTATGCATGTGTTTGTGTGTGTTTGTATGTATACATGCATGCATGTGTGTTTGTAGTTCTGTTTGCATCGTCGTGGTCTGTTATACGTTGATCTGGGATTTGTTAGATATTCCATTACTCCAGGTTTTTCTAGTGTACATATATTTGCCGCATTTTGAATAGGTTTTTCACCAGATAAATGGCATGCATATTACGTATGTATGTATGTGTTAAACACCTACATACTTGCACACACACACACACACACACTCTTTCTCGCTGTTCCTCTCTCCCTCACA
>NW_026408325.1:0-564 GCF_001194135.2 Octopus bimaculoides | reverse complement strand
TTCAAGGTCTGCTGTTAATTTCACACTGCTGGGTGACCACAGCTGTGAGCTTATATATATATATATCGTGGATATGAGAGGTATTGGTATCTAGAAGATACCAATACCCAAAGAATGTCGGGTAATGCTAAGTAAGTACTATGGATGGACTGTAGTTAAACTCTTCGTTCGATATTGATACGAGTGAGGAGTCTAATGTGAGTTTTGTATTAGCATGCATATATATTAGACAGAATGAGATAACAGAACCAAGGCTGTGAGGAGTTTTCAGAACATTTACAATGAAAGATTCTTACAGCGGTTTCTGGGATATTATGGATGTATTTTCATCAGAGAGGGTCTGAGAAAATATTTGAGTACAAATTATTATGGAAAAGGAGATATGGAATATAGAGAGAAATAGGAGAATGAAAATAGAAATAAGATATATGAAGATATTGCAGATGCAGTTCCATTTTATATATAAGAATTGAACCAGTGAGTATGTTAATAATATTCAACAAAACATATATGTATATACACATATACGCACATAAACGCATATATATATATATATATATATAT
>NW_026408324.1:0-244 GCF_001194135.2 Octopus bimaculoides | reverse complement strand
ACAACCATTGACATGAAAGATACAACTAATATTCAGAAAATCTTTGAACTAATATTGATTTTTAATTTTGATTTCTAATATTGGCACAAGGCCAGCAATTTTGGTAGAGAGTATATGTCCATTTCATTGAACCCAGTATTCAACTGGTACTTATTTTGTTGACCCTGAAAGGATGAATGGCAAAGTCGACCTTGGCAGTCTTTTGAATAATATCAATTTTTCATCTAATGAATTTAAGTTTTTT
>NW_026408323.1:0-355 GCF_001194135.2 Octopus bimaculoides | reverse complement strand
TATATATATATACATATATATATACATATATATACGTGTATATATATACACATATATACACACACATATATATATATAGCGTGCTCTTAAGTAAAGTTGAAGTTGAATGGGACTTCAAACGTTTAGTAAATACTTGCTTCTTATTAAAGAATCTTAAAATAATAGCATTACTTCTACATTTATGCTAATAGACTGCTTTCTGTTTCTTCTGTATTTTATTTGTAACTTTATAAATGCAGGAATATATATGTGGATGCACGTGTATACATTAAGCCTATATATGTGTGTGTGTGTATATAGACATATAAGTGTGTGTGTACATACATATGTATATGAATATATATATACATATATA
>NW_026408322.1:1130-1275 GCF_001194135.2 Octopus bimaculoides | reverse complement strand
GCAGCACATAGCAGCCAACCCTGACAGTAAGGTGTTCTGGAAATATGTACCTTGAAAGCAGAGACGTCACTCTTCAGTTGATCCCCTTCGCAATTCCCCACATTAGCCAGATTACTAACGATCCCAAAGAATGCACAGAACTCGT
>NW_026408322.1:784-901 GCF_001194135.2 Octopus bimaculoides | reverse complement strand
GTACTTTCTTCTGCACCAGCTTTCACTCTTCTTTCAGTTCTGTCTTAACATTTCTGGCATTACAGTTGGAAGCGAATTGCGCTGGATAGACAAAGAACATCTCTAAAATTGTCAAGA
>NW_026408322.1:669-774 GCF_001194135.2 Octopus bimaculoides | reverse complement strand
CGCTGGATAGACAAAGAACATCTCTAAAATTGTCAAGAAGACCGAGGGTGACTTGGCATCACTCAGCAAGACATTTGTCAGCCGCTCTCCAGCTATATATAGCTA
>NW_026408322.1:413-563 GCF_001194135.2 Octopus bimaculoides | reverse complement strand
TTGCTTCCTTGGGCCTAGATACATTGAAGGTCCGATCATAGTACCAACAAACATCATGAGCAGGTTTTTGAGCTCCATTTGTCTAACAGATTTTGGCATACCTACAAAGTCAGAAAACAGCAAAGCTCCCATTACTTTCGGAAACACTTT
>NW_026408322.1:0-115 GCF_001194135.2 Octopus bimaculoides | reverse complement strand
TATGTATGTGTCTATATACAAGTGTGTGTGTGTGTACATATTTGCAAATATACATTCTTTCCTCTTATTCCTACCTATCAGTAACCTATCACACACGTCTCTTTATAGTAATTTG
>NW_026408321.1:0-234 GCF_001194135.2 Octopus bimaculoides | reverse complement strand
CTCGCAATATGGACGGAAGCCGGCGAATGTATCTCATGTATTTTCTACTTCACATAAAATTTCTCTTCCTTCAGGCCATTTATATTTGATATACTAAATGATTTCGCAATGGTATTATTATTACTGCTATAATTGCTTATTTATTGAGGCTGTTGTGGCAATCACTTCCTCGGCTGCCGTAAATATGCTTTTCCAGTATTCCATGCAAATGTCACTCAACACTTTCTACGAGGG
>NW_026408320.1:0-231 GCF_001194135.2 Octopus bimaculoides | reverse complement strand
AATCTATCAACTTGTGAATGATGCAGCCAGAAGAGGGGATCAAATGACGTGTAATGCAAAGACGACATAGAATAAGGTTCATTGCCACCAACCCAAGCATGAACTGCGTTATGGGTAACTTCAAACTGCACTTCGAAATCACAGAAATCTTCTTGTTCGAAGGCTAACATCATACCATCATAGAGATATCCGTGATGTCCTTTTGTTGGTTTCTCAAACAATCTAATCAAT
>NW_026408319.1:1581-1803 GCF_001194135.2 Octopus bimaculoides | reverse complement strand
GATCTTCCCTTTAGCTATACCAACGTTCTTCCATTTAGCTATACAAACGATCTTCCCTTTAGCTATAGAAACGATTTTCCCTTTGGTTATACAAACGATCTTCTTTTGCCTATAGAATCGACCTCTCAGTTAGCTATACAGACGATCTTTTCTGTAGCTATGCAAACGATCCTTCCTTTGGCTATACAAACGATCTTTCCTTTGGCTATACAGACGATCTTT
>NW_026408319.1:1109-1298 GCF_001194135.2 Octopus bimaculoides | reverse complement strand
CCTATACAAACGATCTTTCCTTTTGCTATACAAACGATCTTTCCTTTGGCAATACAAACGATCTTTCCTTTGGCTATACAAACGATCTTTGATATTGCTACACTAACGGTCTTTTCTTTGGCTATAGAAACGATCTTCACTTTAGCTATACAAACGATCTTTCCTTTGGCTATACAAACGATCTTTCCT
>NW_026408319.1:973-1099 GCF_001194135.2 Octopus bimaculoides | reverse complement strand
GCTATACAAACGATCTTTCCTTTGGCTATAGAAACGATCTTTCCTTTGGCTATAGAAACGATCTTTTCTTTGACTTTAGAAACGATCTTCCCTTTAGCTATACAAACGATCTTTCCTTTGGCTATA
>NW_026408319.1:546-865 GCF_001194135.2 Octopus bimaculoides | reverse complement strand
TAGAAACGATCTTCCCTTTAGCTATACAAACGATATTTCCTTTGGCTATACAAACGATCTTTCCTTTTGCTATACGAACGCTCTTTCCTTTAGCTATACAACCGATCTTTCTTTGGTTATACAAACGATTTTCCCTTTATCTATACAAACGATCTTTCCTTTGGCTATACAAACGATATTTGCTTTAGCTATACGAACGATCTTTCCTTTGGCTATACAAACGGTCATTCTTTAGATATACAAACGATCTTTCCATTGGCTATAGAAATGATCTTTCCTTTAGCTATACAAACGATTTTTCATTTGGCTATACAAACGA
>NW_026408319.1:361-481 GCF_001194135.2 Octopus bimaculoides | reverse complement strand
TTTCGTTTGGCTATACCAACGTTCTTCCCTTTAGCTATACAAACGATCTTTCCTTTGGTTATACAAACGATCTTCCCTTTAGCTATACAAACGATCCTTCTTTTGCCTATAGAATCGAAC
>NW_026408319.1:0-120 GCF_001194135.2 Octopus bimaculoides | reverse complement strand
TCCTTTGGCTATACAAACGATCTTCCCTTTAGCTATACGAACGATCTTTCGTTTACCTATTCAAACGATATTTCCTTTTGGTATACAAACGATCTTCCCTGTGGCTATTTAAACGATCAT
>NW_026408318.1:0-527 GCF_001194135.2 Octopus bimaculoides | reverse complement strand
CTATGGCTGGATGCCCTTCCTAATGCCAACCACTCCAAGAGTGTACTGGGTTTTTTTACATGCCACTGGCATAAGTGCCACTTGTATAGCATCAATCATGACAATGATCTCATTTGGCTTGACAAGTCTTTTCAAGCATAGTAGATTGCCAAAGGCCTTGATCACTTGTCACTGCCCACGGCATGTAAAAGGTGCCAGTTACACGACACTGGCATCAGCATGACTACGATTTCACTTGGCTTGATGGGTCTTCTCAAGCATGGCATACCACCAAAGGTCTCGGTAACTTGTCATTGCCTCTGTGAGGTTCAACATTCGAAGATCATGCTTCACCACCACGTCCCATGTCTTCCTGGGTCTACCTCTTCTACAGGTTCCCTCCACTGGGATCATCTTCACACAGCTGTCCTCATCCTTACGCATCACATGACCATCTATATTAGCACAAAATCAAACTTGTGTGAGGCTGATATTGGTGATTAAATCAATCCTTTATACTATTCATTTAGTTTATTCAACCTTAAAGC
>NW_026408316.1:0-538 GCF_001194135.2 Octopus bimaculoides | reverse complement strand
ATCTCTTTCAGTTCTTTAAGAGTCTCTTCGTTGAGAGTTTTAACTGTAGAGTTTGGTGTTTGTGGCATTTTCAATCTCACGTGTAGTGAAATACAATAGAAATATGTTACAAAAGCAAAATAGAAACTACACGTGGAAATATAGGGGGAAAGTAAGAAGAAAAATAAGCGAAAATGCACAATGGAAATCAAAAAACGTAAAGGTTTTTTATGAAAAGTAACGATAGATACACACACACACACACACACACACACACACACACACACACACACACACACACACACACACACACACACACACACACACACACACACACACAAACACACATATACATATATATATATATATACTAGCAGTATAGCCCAGCTTTGCCCGGGATTAAGTTGGGATATTAAGCTAATGTTCTTTATTTCAAACCAAACTAAGTAACATCAATGTCAAATTTAGGCAGAATCAGTGTTGCAACTGGAGTGCATGGGTTGGGAGTCTGATCGGCAGAGGTGATCAGGTTACACATGCCAGCCCTTTGAAAACACCA
>NW_026408315.1:0-296 GCF_001194135.2 Octopus bimaculoides | reverse complement strand
TGTGTGTGTGTGTGTGTGTGTGTGTGTGTGTGTGTGTGTTATAGACTGCTGAAAGTTTCTGGAATGCGTGCAGCCGAGTCAATATATTCAATGCAAATTGATAACTCACTCAATATGATCTCCGGGTTTAGCTCTATGTATGTTCGATTTGATGACATAGTGACGCCTGAACGAACATATAAAACTAAATGTATTTAAGCATGGTTTTGTATTTACATACATACATGTGTACGACCATACATAAACACATACGTTCATATATAAATGCATATATTTTTCTTTTACCTTTTCACACA
>NW_026408314.1:0-569 GCF_001194135.2 Octopus bimaculoides | reverse complement strand
TATTATAGATTAAATGTAGAGATATTCTATTGACAATACAATCATTTATTCATATTAAAATATTACATTAAATACCACACATATAATACGTAACATGACATAATATTATATAAATAAATATCAAAAAACGTAAAAGGCCAACAAATTGTTTCAACTTATATATATATTTTTCTGATATACATAATCACAGTTCTATTATATTTAAGTCACTTCAGGGTCTTTGGCTCAGAAAAACGGAATCCCGTCTGAAAGGACGGCTGGATTGTAAAAATTAATTCAAATATCTGTGTTATGAGCGTGATCAATTACAATTAAAACACAACAGTAGCACTTTAACGAACGATACAATCTAGTAAGTGCAATCCACAACCATCGAAATTCACTTAATTATATCTAAAACACATACCAATTGAAAACCTTTGGTGTCCAAGATAGTCTCTTGTCATCACAACATACAATGATAATATGTGTATATAAATTATTTAATTTTAAAAAATCACTTCTTTAACTTTCTAAAGTCATCTCAACGCATCTAAAAGCAAACTTCGTTTGTTTATTTACGTTTGTCG
>NW_026408313.1:0-347 GCF_001194135.2 Octopus bimaculoides | reverse complement strand
TCCATTTGTCCGGAAGTGCTACAAATGAAAATTATATAAAATGACTAAACACATGGATGCGCCAGCATTTGGGTAAAGATATTTCCATTTTATTAATGTCGAACAGCATGAAGAATAATACATATTATATACAAGGTTGCTCATAGGGGATTAAAGAAGAATAACATAGTCATTCTGTTTTTCTGCAAATGTGTGCATCTTTTTGCACGTGTGTGTGTATGTGTCTTTGTGCGCGCGCGCGTGTGTCTATGTATTCATGTATATATAGACATTGATATTTATATATATATATGTATATATGTATGCATTTATGTAGAGAGAGAGGTGAGAAATAGATGTATATACAT
>NW_026408312.1:3253-3526 GCF_001194135.2 Octopus bimaculoides | reverse complement strand
GTAGTAATTATTATTATTATGATGATGATGATGATGAGAATGATGACAACGATGGTGATGGTGATGGAGGTGGTGGTGGTGGTCTTTGTGATTACGATTGTGATGATAACCACGTTGATGATGATGATGATGATGGTGGTGGTGGTGGTCGTGTTATTGATGGTGACACCATTGTTCATGTTCTTGTTTTTTATTGGATGTTTCAGCTATTGTTTGTTCTTCAAGTCCTTATATCAGTTGCTATATACATGTTACATACTCTCCTCCACCCCC
>NW_026408312.1:0-790 GCF_001194135.2 Octopus bimaculoides | reverse complement strand
ATTAGCACCTGGAACAATCTTTGTTTTAACCGCAGGTAAACATGTTTTCCTGAGGTTAAATAGCAGAAACATTCTAACTAACCGCTAAGTTACGGGGACGTTAACAAACCACACACATATATATATATACATATATATATACTCTTTTACTCTTTTACTCTTTTACTTGTTTCAGTCTGTTTGACTGTGGCCATGCTGGAGCACCGCCTTTAGTCGAGCAAATCGACCCCAGGACTTATTCTTTAGAAGCCTGGTACTTATTCTATCGGTCTCTACTGCCGAACCGCTTGAAGGTTTGGAGGTGATATACAGAAATTATATAGAAAAAAATTAATTAAGGTACTCAGAAACCTGGATGTTTGTACATTTACAGATTTTTATTAATGTCACATATTAAATGAAGCGCTCTTCACATAGTCGTGTAGGTTTTTGTACATATATATATACATATATATATATGTACATATATATATACATATATATATATACATATATATATACATATATATATATGTACATATATATATGTACATATATATACATATATATAATGTACATATAAGGGACAGTACAGTATATATTACGACAATGTTCCTCTCTCATCAATGTCAGATCAAATAAAATTCGATGGAAACACACACACAAAGGCAGGTACCCGGGATTCTTAAAGCCAGACTCCGCGCGCGTGTGTGTGTGTGTGTACGTATGTATATATGTGTGTATACACACACACACACACCACACGCGCGCGTGCATGTATATATGTAGGTATTTGTAGGGTGTATGTGTG
>NW_026408311.1:0-239 GCF_001194135.2 Octopus bimaculoides | reverse complement strand
GTATATATTTATGTATGTATGTATGTATCAATGTATGCATGTATGTATGTATGTATGCATGTATGTATGTATGCATGAGTGTGTGTGTGTCTGAGAGTGTCTATCTGTGCGTATATATATGTGTGTGTGTTTGCCTGTTTGTATTTATGTATGTATGTATGTGTGTTTGTATGTATGTTTATACGTATGTGTATACGTAGCTTGTATGTCTGTCTGTCTGTCTGTATGTATGTATGCAT
>NW_026408309.1:0-344 GCF_001194135.2 Octopus bimaculoides | reverse complement strand
CATATACATACGTTCATATATGTTTATATACATTCATATGTATGTGTGTGCGTTTGTGCGCGCGTTCGTGCGTGTGTGTGTATGTGTGTGCGCGCGTGTAGTTTTGTCTCCTGTGTTCATGTGATCGAGTCTTCGTAATGGTAGCAATGAGTCATCGATTTATTTTTAACTCTCCAGCCAAACAGACCGAAGTTCCCTCCTACACCAATGATTACCTGAGATGTAAATCAGAGGCGAAGAACACGAGACAAAGCGAAAGACTGGAGAAAAGTGAGACAGACAGACAGGCAGATAGACAAATAAAATAGATAGATAGAAAAAGAGAGAAAGACTGAGAGAGCAGT
>NW_026408308.1:0-461 GCF_001194135.2 Octopus bimaculoides | reverse complement strand
TTATTTATATTATTATTTGATTGAACGCCACGCATCCATTTCCAAGTAAGCTTATGTTAATCTTTTTGATGCAACTCTACTCTATACTGTTCACCCCAACCTCTTCTCCCCTTCACAGTTTTCTATCTGTTTATCTCTCTCCCCGTTTCTCTTTTTCTCTCTCTTGTTGCTCACACATGACCATTGTCTATCTTTCTTTTCCTCATGTGATCATCTTTCTTTTCCTTCAGGACTGTCCTAAGGACTGGATGTATTCTACCTCTTTCTTGCATCTTTTCTCTTTTCAAAGAAAATATTTCTCCAGCATTCGCTATTTTATGCTCGTTCTGGTCTAATGACCTTCCATGTTTGTTTTCATTCAGTTTCCTTGTATGTCTCCAATGTCCTGTTTTTGTTCCCAACTTTGAACTGCCATAAATCCCAAATTTTATTTTGGTACTTATGGGAGCAACTGTCTTTGA
>NW_026408307.1:0-536 GCF_001194135.2 Octopus bimaculoides | reverse complement strand
ATTTATTGTTTATATATATGTATGTATATATATATGTATGTGTGTGTGTATGTATATATATTTATGTATATATATATATATATGTGTATAAAGCCTTCTTCAATTCTGTTTCAAAAGCCCAAGAATGAACCCAGCATGATGTGCTGCTTGACTGCCCCCCCTCTCTCTCTCTCTATATATATATGCCTTTCTCTCGCCATGCCTCTGTCTATCTCACTCTCTCTAAATCAGTCTCTCTCTCTAAATCAGTCTCTCTCTCTCTCTCTCTACTCCCCTCTATCATAGTTTCCTTCAGGATTCAGGATCCGGGTATATAAATAAGAAGTCCCTTCTAAATTGTCTCACAATCTATTTTACACTGACATAACTACGACGAAGTTTCTCCAATATATGTTACAGCTAAGATAGATTTTATTTATTTCTACTCCCTCAACATTTTCTCAAACTTTTTTGCGTTCCCCCTGTCTGTTCTTCATTATCTATCTATTTCTCTCCATGAAATTCAATTGAACTCAGTTTTTGTCTTAAATTCATAC
>NW_026408306.1:145-604 GCF_001194135.2 Octopus bimaculoides | reverse complement strand
TGTGTGATTATGCATATTTGTGCGTATTTGAGGTGGTTACACTTTTGTTTCTAGTGTGAAATGTTTTGGCAGACATCAGGTATGAGAAGTGATATATTACATTTAATATGCAAGGTAACACGTTAATAGAGCAAGATCTTTTCGGCAGGCAATCGAAGCTTTCATATGCGAAATTTCGATAAGCTAATACATCCCATCTCATAAGTTGCTGTTTCGCCAATGTAATATATTCATGTTCTTCTAATGTCTAGTACTAATATTTGCTGTGGCATGTTGTGGGTTCAGCTACCAAATATAATAATCATGCCCTTCTGAATGTATTGAGTTTTCCTCTGTTAGTTTAATAACAGAGGAATTAAACTAACTGCAGCAGTTAGTTAATTAAACTAACTGCTGCTTTTATACTATATAGATAGATAGATAGATAGATAGATAGACAGACAGACAGATAGATAGATA
>NW_026408306.1:0-135 GCF_001194135.2 Octopus bimaculoides | reverse complement strand
GAGAGAGAGAGAGATAGGGAGATAGGGAGATAGATAGATAGATAGATAGATAGATAGACAGACAGACAGGCAGACAGACATACACACAAACAGACAGACAGATAGATATGTTTCTTTATTAGCCACACAGGGCTC
>NW_026408305.1:0-370 GCF_001194135.2 Octopus bimaculoides | reverse complement strand
CTTACGTTCATTAGCTCGTTCGTTCGTACGTACGTTCATTCTTTCGTTCCCCGTACGTACGTTCGTACTTTCGTTCGTACAAACGTACGTATATACGTATATACGTTCGTGCGTTCGATCTATAGTTCGTTATTTTGTGCATTCGTACGTATATAGTTCGTTCGTAGGTACATACGTGCGTTCTTACGTTCGCTCGTTCGATCGTCCGTACGTACGTACTATCGTTCCTTCATACGAACGTGCGTTCGATCGTTTGTTCGTTCTTTTGTGCATTCGTACGTACATACGTTCGCTCGTTAGTTCTACGTTCGTACGTCCGAAGGTACACACGTACGTTCCTTCATTTCGTTTGTTCGTTCGTTCGTACTAT
>NW_026408304.1:0-589 GCF_001194135.2 Octopus bimaculoides | reverse complement strand
TGGGGTTAATTCACCCGGTTATATCCACCCCTATCTCATAAATTTGTGACTGGGTATCAAAGATCAGAATGAATTATTTCACCAACGACAGTGACGTAGTAGACGCACGTGGTGCCGGATTAGATGTAGCTAATAGTATTTGGTTCCCTCCCGCTGCGTTCTGAATTTCAATCTCACTATGTTCAAATTTGATTTTCCTTCCTATAAGATCAATAAACAAGTACCAAGCATGTATTGACACCGATTATGTCCTCTCTGCCACTCTCTGACCTATTTGTGGCCTTGTGCCAATCACAGAAATCATTACTTACTCATGAAAATCTATGTAAAAATCAATATAAAGAATTTATTTACGGAAATAAAGGAATATTGCCAATACAGTTTGTTCGATATAAAATCCAATTATAAAGGATGTAAGGTTACACCTAGAATTTCAATGTCGACAATATGCTTAGAGTAAATAAATCACAAAACGGAACTAAATTTAATAAAGATTGAAACAAAAAATAATGGAGGCCAAAGCGAAAGATATATGAGATGCAAGTTTAATTTTGTTTCTACTGCAGTTAAATTTCGTTTTTCATTCGTT
>NW_026408303.1:0-300 GCF_001194135.2 Octopus bimaculoides | reverse complement strand
TGGTTATATACATGCATATATACATACACACACACATACGCACACATGTATATATATAATTTGCGTATGTATGTGTGAATATATATAATGTATGTACGTGAGTACATATATGTATGCGTGTGTGAGTGTGTGTATGTGTTGGAATGTGTGTCTATGATTATTCGCATGGGAACATATATATGTGTGTGTGCATACACAAGTGTATGTATGTGTGCTTATATAGATATATGTGTATGTTTATAAGCACTCACGCACGCTCACACACACAGATACATGTATATATATATATATATATATATA
>NW_026408302.1:0-227 GCF_001194135.2 Octopus bimaculoides | reverse complement strand
GTGGTGGTGTTTGACGTCATCGTTGTAGTGCAAGCGGTGACTGTGATTTCCTACATTGGCACAATTCCATATATTGGCTGTAGGCGGGATATGGTAATGCACTTTATTGGAGAAAATAGTTCAGAGGTAATTTATATTTTTCCATTCTAGGAGGCAAACGGCATACTTGACTCCTACAGGATAAGAAGAAGAAGAAGAAGAAGAAGAAGAAGAAGAAGAAGAAGAAG
>NW_026408301.1:0-379 GCF_001194135.2 Octopus bimaculoides | reverse complement strand
TTCAACTCTAGCCTTGGGCCGACCAAAGCCTTGTGAGTGGATTTGCTAGAAGGACACTGAAAGAAGCCCGTCGTATATATGTGCATATATATGTATATGTGTGTGTGTGTTTGTGTGTCTGTGTTTATCCCCCAACATCACTTCACAACCGATGCTGGTGTCTTTACGTCCCTGTAACTTACCGGTTATGCAAAAGGAACCCATAAAATAAGTACTAGGCTTACAAAGAATAAGTCCTGGGGTCAGTTTGCTCGAATAAAGGCGGTGCTCCGGCATGGCCACAGTCAAATGACTGAAACAAGTAAAATAGTACAATACAGTCAAGAGTATATAATAATAACGATGATGATGATAATAATAATAATAATAATAATAATAA
>NW_026408300.1:0-357 GCF_001194135.2 Octopus bimaculoides | reverse complement strand
GCAAGTTGATGCAGGGAGTTTATCCTGTCCCCCTCTGACTTTTAGTTCATCCAGTTGCAAAAGCCGCATTATTTATGGAATGCTATGTTTGTATGCCCCTCTCTTTTTCTTCCTACATGTATGAATATACTTCTGCCGCGCATGTGCGTGTTTTCCTCCAGTGTCAACGCCAAAACAGGCTGAATTTTCAGTCCATTCCATTCCAATCCAATCCAATCCAGTCCAGTCAGCAGTGCCAACTGATCAACGTCCAAACGCCAGCGCCCAATCGTCTCACTCCGGAAGAATGCTGTGTCGGGAAAATCAGGGCGTAGGAGTGGTTGTGTGGTAAGTAGCTTGCTTACGAACCACATAGTT
>NW_026408299.1:0-365 GCF_001194135.2 Octopus bimaculoides | reverse complement strand
CCCAAGATGCCACGCAGTGGGACTGAACCCGGAACCATGTGGTTGGTAGAGTATCTTCACGGTTTAATCTTGGCTAACGAAAGCCCTTCCACATATGTAGTGTCCGCCATCTCCTTAATCCCACAGAATTTCAAGACAGCTAATTAGTCGGGGATGGATCTGATTAATTTACACAGACTATCCACAGCATCAAATATATTTCATACCCGATGTTCTCTATATAGCTAATCAGGTGACTGTCAGCATTCCCTTGGACACGTCTCTACATCCATAACTACAATTCCATGGTTACAAATCTCCCAAAAGTTGTTTTGAAGCAGATATTATTATTATTATTATTATTATTATTATTATTATTATTATTA
>NW_026408298.1:0-256 GCF_001194135.2 Octopus bimaculoides | reverse complement strand
TATATATATATATATTTCTTTTTTAGTTTCAGTCTGATGACTGCGGTCATGCTGGGACACCACTGTTTGCTTTGCTGCCCTTTCACTAAACCTCCTCTGATATGTGACATTTGGTAGATGAGGGAGTTTGACGTTGTTGCTCTCTTCTATGTTTCTTGCCTTGAGATAGGTTCATCCAGAAATCCTGACAGACAGAGATCCAGTCTTAGGATCTTTATGGTTTGACGGGCAACACTTGTTTTCTTAACGAAACACT
>NW_026408297.1:0-847 GCF_001194135.2 Octopus bimaculoides | reverse complement strand
ACAGATAAGAAGTTTCGCAGAGTAGGAGCTATTTTATACATTTTCAGACAATTCCCAATCCAGCTATGTGGTAAGCTATCAAAGGCCTTTTTATAGTCTATCCAGGCTATTGACAAGTTTTTGTGTCGCTTGTGACAATCTTCTAAGATCATCTAATTGATGAGTAGCTGATCTTTACAACCATAAGATCCACGTTTACATCCCTTTTGCTCATTAGGGAATATGCTACTTTCTATTAAAAAAACTATAGGTGTTCTCGAATAGGACAGATGTTAGCGTCTTATACATTGTTGTTAAGCAGGTTATGGGTCGATAATATTTTGGTTCGTTTGTTTCCTCATTTTTTGGAAGCAGGAATGTTAAACCATTAACTAGCCAAGAGGGCATCAAACTAGGATTTTGCAAAACGTCGTTGTAAAGTTTTGTTACCAGTTCATGGCTTTCTGGGAAGGCATTCAACCAGAAGTTGAATTTTATCCTTTCCTCGAGACTTCCATTTGCTTGACCTCCTGAGAGCAGATCTTATATCTTCTACCTTGACCCGCTCCCACTTTTGCTCCTCTAAGGAGTCTAGGTCTGTAGATATTCTATCAATCCAAGGAGCCTTTTCATTGTGTGTTTTATCTTCTGCCCAGATTTTATTCCAAAATTCCTGCACTTCTTTTGATGGGACAGACTTTATTGTTACTGGTGTTTTCCCTATCTTCATGTAGAAATTTTGGGGGTTATTTTTGAACATGTTATTATCTCTGAAGAATCTAACACGCTTTTCATACCTTGATATACGGGCAGCTTTTGCACATACCTTTTGCTTGATGGTTTCTATGGTGGTATCAATGTCAACTAT
>NW_026408296.1:0-618 GCF_001194135.2 Octopus bimaculoides | reverse complement strand
CTGTTTTTTTACCGTCCTTGTTTTCGTATGCTTTCTTCCAAGGAATCTAATGCTCTTAGCTTAGTTATTCCTTGGGGCTGGCCAGAATGGAGCAATCTTGAGTATAACCAGCTGAAATTGCAAAGATAATCTGGAACTTGACTGAGGAAAGAAAACTCCGAATGACCCATCCTTGTTTTTTTTGTATCGTCTGTCTGGATGTTTTGTAGTCCCTTTTTTGCATCACCTAATTGTCTGGATGTTTTGCATTCTTGTCCTATTTTTGTATTTTATATGTATATATGTATATATATAAAATATTAAATTTGAAAAGGGAGAGATCCAACAGATACAAATTAATCTATAAATTAATTAACATCTTCACCTATAACTGTTTCATTTCACATCCAATTTAAGCTACAAAACATATATAAATATATGATCTTGCATTCCAAGATACCTAGGGTGGAAAATCATCAAGGCATGAAGAAGGACAATACAAGAATTACATTATGATCCGTTGGAAAACTCCAATAGACTAAGATTATATATGCATGTTTATTATGTGTGTATATGTATGTGAGTGTGCACGCATGCATTAAAATTTTATTTTTAATTCAATAATGATAATAATAATCT
>NW_026408295.1:30988-32321 GCF_001194135.2 Octopus bimaculoides | reverse complement strand
ATATTGTTTGAGCTAGGAAGATTTATCTCATCAACTATGTTAACAGTTGAAGTATTAATATGTTCATTACCATGTGCATGATTATTGGTTGCATTGGTGTTATTAATAGTTTGGTAGTTATTTGTATTGCTATCAATAATAAGACAATTTTTATTTTCAAGGGTCCTAGCTAGTTCAATGTTCCTTCTATTTAACTTATTGATAATAGATCCTATATTGGGGAGAGTAGAGTATGAGATACGGATTGTGTGTTGAGAGAAGATTTTATAATATCTATGGTTATGGTCGAAATTTCTTTGTAAGATATCCATAAATTTCTTATAGATGTTCGTAGATACTGCATAGTTGTAAGGGATGTTAAGCCATATAGAATTTTTTCTTCTAAATTTGTAATATGGTAGAGGTTTGTGGTTATCATAAGTATTTGGGGTTATATTATTGCTTCTACTATCATTTGTAGTTTTCTTACTGGGATCTATCTTGTTATGTAAAGTAATTTTCCTATTCTTATGGCCATTAGTATAATTTCTTAATCTAGCTATTTTATACGTCGTTGTAGGCGAAACAGCACGGAGTACAGGGAAGCGGGCAAATGGACATTGGAGGGAACTTAAGGAAGGGAAGAGCTCATCAGTTCTGTACCGGCACCCTGAGCAAGAACATGGAGGCTCACTCAACAACATAGAAATTAAAAACCTATACACACATAGCAGAGACGCAGCACTTAGACAAATTACAGAAGTTACACCCATAATAGAAGATAAACCTAGCCTGAATAGGAAACTGGAATGGAACACTAACACGCACCCCTCACAAACCACAAACCACAACATATGACAATAAATTCCCCATAAACCAATAGCAATATGAACAAAATATAATACAATGCAATACATAGATAAACAAATGGAATTAAATATTACATACGTTAACAAAATTAAATTAAATACAAAAAAGTAGGTATTAACACATGAACAAATAAATAAAAACAAAAATAAACGAACATGTATTAACAGAGGATATAGATAATACAGGCACTCCGCATACACACACATGTACTTACAAAACATAGACACACGTTGAGGGATACGTATGCGTAGACACATACAATAGGAATACAAAATACAAAATGGCTGATAGTTAGCAAGGTGAGACACACATAAGAAAGAAGAAAACAAAAGACCACTGATGAGGTCACAGAAGTGTGACGAAAGGACTCTGGCCAAAATAGGATTAATGTAATGTAATATAAAGCTGAAGCAAATTAACACCAAATATACAGTGCGTGTGTTTTTATTGGCTAAACTGGCAATATGACCATCCCCAAGTACAA
>NW_026408295.1:23542-29940 GCF_001194135.2 Octopus bimaculoides | reverse complement strand
TATATATATATATATATATATATATTCTTTACAACCATTGATCTCAATATGGTTAACTTTGTAGGTATTTTCTTCTTTGAAATCCTTTTCCAGACTGTTTCGCCGTCCCTATTATGCTTCATGGGAAGACATTATCTGGAAGACATTTTCACGCAGTTGGCAACAATGAATTTGATGTGTGTGCATGCGTGCATGTGTATATATGTTTATGCGTATATGTGTGTATGTATATACATGTGTGGACATACAGATATGGAAAGGTGTAAAGGTTTATGAGACAAAATTTCAACCCAATTCTCAGCAAGCTACTTTGGCGAAAGTCGTAGAGTTGTAGGATATCTATAGTTCCGGGTTCGACTTAACTCCAAAGCGCTTGCGTAATTATTCTTATTATTATTTTCTTCTCAAATATTATTACCTTTTTAAAAGTTGACATATCGTAATTTCGAGCATGAATGGTATTGTATTATTTTTTATATTAGAGTGTTTTTGATATTAAGATTAGCTCACGAGTATTCTCACTGATATGTGTGCGTATGTATACATGTGTACATATTCGTCTATGTGTGTATGGGATCATGAGTTGTTTTTCCTTTAGATACGCGTGTGAGTATGAGAATGTGTATGCATGCTTGTGTTGTTTTCCTGTGTGTGTATATATGTGCGTTTGTTGGTATTATGCAAGTGTGTCGTAAGCACAAAAAGTTCCTCTTTAGCATCATTCCATAGCAAAACTATTCCAGCTCTGCATCCAATGAGAATTTTGTAACTAGGTCAAGGCTGTTTTTTAAAGTTTCAAGTCATCCTGAAAGAAACTGTGTGTAATTATGCTATTTCTATTTCCTTGTAAACCAGTGAGATATCCTTCAGATTTCCTGAATGTGTTTACAGAAAGTATAAGCAACATCAGAAAGAGGCGGTCTCTTTGCGATATTGTATTCTATCGGTGATATTACAGCGACTCTTTGTGTTTAATTTCAAGATGGTGGCCTATGATGACGTCAGCTCATGTATATGTATGTATGTATATATGTATATATGTATATATGTATATCTGTATATGTAAATGTACACCCTTCTCTTTCTGTTTTTCTGTTTAGGTTAAATCAAACGTGCCACGAATTTAGGGGTAACGCTTTGACTGAGAGTGTCCTGGTATATCCTTTAAATCTTTAGAAGTTCTTGTAAATTTTGAGAGTCCCAGATAGCGTGACCATTTGTAGTATATGAATTAAGGATTTGCATTCTCTCCCCAAGAATCAAAGTGTAGACATCCACTGCTCCCCCCAGGTGAGTATGTATCCTGTCGCTCCAAATATAAAAGGCATGGAACTAAAAGTTTATTTTGGGTTGTGGATTTTCAAATTCGTTTATCAATGTTCTAAATATTTCTTCTCTTACGCTTGATATTTCGAACCATATATGTGTGTATATGACTGTCTGTACGTATTATACATGTATGTATGTATGTATGTATGTATGTATGTATGTATGTATGTATGTATGTATGTATGTGTGTATGTATGTATGTATGTATGTATGTATTTATGTAGGTACAGGAGGTGGTCACTCGCTGCATAAGGAGAACCCAACTATTACCATGTATGTATGATATATGTAGGTAGGTATATAGGTGTGTATATATATATATGAATGTACACATGCATGCATGTGTGCATGTAGGCATGTACATGAAATCTGGTGATTTCCATAACAGAACATATCACTTCATTTTGGTCTCAGAGAACGGTATTCGGACGGTTGCATAAATTTTCAAATTTCTCCCAATAGTATTTTCAACTCTTTACCTCAGTAGGATAATCTTCATTTTTTAGCTATTTTATGTTGTGCTTTCCTCTTCCAGACTGATATGCCTTATGTCGAAGACATTCCCTCGCAGCTGGCAACAATGTGGATGATGTGCGTGCTTCTGTGTATAAGTATATGTATGTTTGTCCTGCATGTGTGTTTATGTGTGTGTGAACATAGATGGGGAAACATATCCAGATTTATCAAACAAAGTTTTAGCCCCATTTGTAGGAAATTAAAACTGTATTAACACTCATTGAATCCCGCGCTCATGACTTAGGTGTCTGTATTAGAAACGTCATGGAATACAAAATGAACATACCAAGAGTACAGTGTGTTGTACACCGGACCGTCATACAAATGAGCGACATTTTCTTACATGAAAGACAACTTGTCAAGACTAAAACAACGGAGGCCAAACAAACAGAATGTAATTTCTATAAATACAAGTTTCAGGTATTAAATCTAATTCTGAAATATTGCCTCAAATATGTGTATATATATATATGTGTGTGGGGGGGGTGAGTTTGTGTTTGAGTGTATATGTTGGTTAGCGTGTATATTTGTGTATGCTTTGCGCATGTGTATTTACGTTTCTGCTGTGTCTCTGTGTGTATATCTTTGCATCTGTTAACATTTCAATGTAGAATGGTGCGCAGATTAATAAGGCAAATTTTCATGCTAGTTACCAGCATGCTATTTTAATATGTTGTGCTTTCCTCTTCCAGACTGATATGCCTTATGTCGAAGACATTCCCTCGCAGCTGGCAACAATGTGGATGATGTGTGTGCTTCTGTGTATATGTATATGTATGTTTGTCCTGCATGTGTGTTTATGTGTGTGTGAACATAGATGGGAAAACACATCCAGATTTATCAAACAAAGTTTTAGCCCCATTTGTAGGAAATTAAAACTGTATTAACACTCATTGAATCCCGCGCTCATGACTTAGGTGTCTGTATTAGAAACGTCATGGAATACAAAATGAACATACCAAGAGAATTGAACTTTAAATTGTGAGTTCGATTTATATTTTAGTCGCTCATTGAATTTCCCTTAAGGTTTCTTTCTTTTGAAGTATATTTGGCATAAAATTTTTCGGGACCAAATGATAAAATATCTTTAATAATATTTTGAAATTGAAGAAATATTTCATTTAAACTTAACTAGAAGGACCCCTGAATATTTCAAGGAACTATTGGTAAACCAATTGCATTATATCTCAAAACATTCCCCCCAAATCCAGAAAAGGTGTAGTGGTTTATAAGACAAAATTTCACCTCAATTCCCAGCGAGGTACTTCGGCGACATTCCGTAAAGTTGTCGGATATTTGTAAACCCGAGTTCGACTGTCTCAGAAGTAGCTTGCGTTATTATTATTTTCTACTCAATTATTAATACCCTTTAAAATGTTGATATATAGTAATTTCGAGCATGAAGGATAAGGTATTATTTTTTGATAATAGATAGTTTTTGACAATGCTCTCGAGAAATTTAGCAAGTTGAAGGCCTATATGTTTGTTTTAGAACATTTACGGAATACTACACTATGACGATACAAAGAACACAGTGTATTACACACCGGACTGTAATAGAGATGAATGATTTTTTTTTCCTACATCTAAGAAAACTTACCAAGAATAAAGCAAGCGAGGCCAATCATACGGAATTTTATTTCAATAGATACCATTTTTACATATTAAAATTAGTTCCTGATATGTGTGTGTATGTATACATTTATATATATTCGTCTATGTGTGTATATGTGCTTATGTGTTGACTTAATTGAGATACTCGCGTGTGTGTGTGTGGGAATGAGTGTGTTAATGTGTGTGCATGTTTGTGTGGCTTTCCTGTGTGTGTATATATGTGTGTTTGTTGCTATTAAGCAAATGTGTCGTAAGCTTATAACACGTTCCTGTTTTGCACCATTTCATAGCAAAACCATTGTAGTAAAATAGCAGAAGATGCGATATTTTGACGAAAAGTACCACCTATTGCAAGAAAAAAAATATGAAACACACACACACACACACACACACACACACACACGCACACACACACATATATATATGTATGTAGCTTGTGCTGTTGTTTCTTTTCTTTTTTGCATTGATAATGTTTTCATTTCGTGGTATATATTTTTATTATTTAAAGTAATATTCTGCTAAAATATTCTTTGTCTTTAATATTGGAACTTTATAATTTGAGAAGGAAAGGAAGAACATGAATTAGTGGAATTGGCTAAGCCACGTTTATGCAATGACTTATCATCGTTCATGCATGTTATGTGTCCCGCTTGAGACTGGATGGCTTCGGAGTTCAGTTAGATTTCGCAATCACATGACTTCAATAGGAAAGGTGGAACTGGTATAAGATTGAAAAAAAAACATGTTTGTATGTATGTATGTATGTATGTATGTATGCATATATGTATGTATGTATGTTGGTACGTATGTATGTATGTACGTGTGTATGTATGCATATATGTATATATTTAAGTATAGATTTGTATGTTTTATATATGTGTTCTCATGTATATAATTACATATCTAGACAGGCTCATATATATATTTAAATGTTAAATTTCAGGAAAGCATTACAGATTTTTAGAGTTCCAGTGATTGATTGGATCAGTAGTCTTGGAATTAGCTTTCTGCTTTCTAGTTTTGAGAAGCCTAATTTCTCAAGATTGGTATTTAGGCAGTGTGTTACATATCCCAGGGCCCCAATAATTACAGATATAAACCTAAAGTTGTAATCGGGATAGAGGAACTGCAGATTTCTCAATAGTTCAGCATAGCTATTCTCTTTTTCACTGATATTCAGCTTTATGTTAACGTCTACTGGGAAGCTAACGTCCACAACTATGTCCAGTTTCTCTTCTCTATTCCAAATCATTATATCAGGTCTGTTGCGCTTACATTTTATTGTGGTCATCATTGGTATATTCATTCCACCTGTATCCGTCTTTATTATGAGAGGCTATGGCTTCTACCATATTGTGGGTTCTTCTTTCTTTGTCCTCGGGATTATCTTTTCGACGGGTTTCCTTATAGTGTCCTAACTACAATGTCATGTCTCATTGGCAAATAATACCGTAATGATATTTTCGGACAACTGCTTATGATGTGGGTGATATCTTCAGTGTGAACTCCAGAAAGACTGCATCGGTTGTCACATTTTACGGCTTTTCCTGCATCTCTCTCCGTTTTGCGCATCAGGTACTTGGTTCATATTTCTTTTCCTATATAGCAAACGCATACACTTCAAAGTGGGAGGTAGTAATCCGTCTATAGGTCCATGATAAATTGCTTTGATGATTGATGTTACAATTATCACGGAGCTTTCTACAGACATATCCATGCATAGTCTTCTGCTTATATAAGCTCATCCATTCATCTAGTGATACGTTGCGGTAGAGTGGTGCGACTTCTTTGGACATGTATTCCAGGTTATCAGACAAGGAGTGTTGCTCAGAGAGCTGTCTTCCAAGTGTTGTGAGTTATCAGCCTAACGTATGCAAACATGGACAATGGATGCACTTCGACGCTCGGCTACACTCTCATCAAACGTCCAGTCAAGAAGCACAAGTGTTGGTACGAGTACTGGCTATTGAATATAATGTGGACCACAGTTTTGTTGAAATCAGAGAGTTACATATTCCAAATCTTCTGTATTCGTCTGCAATATTCTTTATTGATAGGTATATTGTTACAGGTGCCATTGTAAGATATGACATCATCCACACATATATAACTGTAACATTCCTCATCTCATACAGGGGAAACAGTCAAATCATTGATAGAGATGATGCTAGTCTAGTTTAGAGTTTTTACCCTTTTCACAGCCATGCAACAAAATATATCTTGACCAAATACCAGCTCAGCATCTTTGAGAATGTTGTAGCTAGGTCAAGGCTGTTTTTCATCTCTTGCATATCCTTTACTTAAAGTTTCAAGTCATCCAGAGAGAAACAGTGTGTAATTTTGGTATTTCTATTTCCTTGTAAACCAGTGAGATATCCTTCAGACCTCCTTAAAGTGAATGGGAATGGGTTTACAGAATGTATAAAGAACATCACAAAGAGGCTGTCTCTTTGGATTGTGTCTTTGCGATATTATATTCTCTCAGTGATATTACAGCCATTCGTTGTATTTAATTTCATGATGGTGGCATACGATGACGTCAGGGCATGTATGTATATATATATGTATGTATGTCCTTCCCTTACTGTTCTTTTTTCTCTTTAGGTTAAATGAGAACGGCCACGAATTTTGGTCTCATGCAACAAATTTTTTGTGTTAGAGTATGTGGTACTTCTGGTCAAAATATTGTAATTTCTGCTGCTTCAGATGCCAAGACATCAACAATTATCAGAGTTAAAACTAGCATATTTCTATAGAATGGTGCAAAACAGGAACTTATCTGTGCTCACAATAAATTTGCTTAATAGCAACAAACGCACATATATACACACAAACGAAAAACAGCACTAACATGCACACACATTCTAACACTCACACGCGCATCTAAAGGAAAAAGAACACATATGCACATATACACACATAGAGGAATATATAGATCG
>NW_026408295.1:13336-16787 GCF_001194135.2 Octopus bimaculoides | reverse complement strand
AAAGATAGAGTGTGTAATTTTGGTATTTCTATTTCCTTGTAAACCAGTGAGATATCCTTCAGACCTCCTTAAAGTGAATGAGAATGGGTTTACAGAAAGTATAAACAACACTAAAGGAGACTGTCTCTTTCGATTATCTCTTTGCGATATTGTATTCTATCGCTGATATTACAGCCACTCTTTGCGTATAATTTGAAGATGGTGGCCTACGATGAATTCAGGTCAAATATATGTATGTACATATGTATGTATGTATGTATGTATGTATGTATGTATGTATGTATGCTTGTATGTATGTATGTATGTATGTATTATGAATGTATGTATGCATGTATGTATCTATGTATGTATGTACGTTTATACGTATGTATGTCAGGTCATATATATATATATATATATATGAATGTATTTACTGATGTATGTATTTATGTATGTATGTCCTTCCCTTTCTGTTTTTTCTTAGGTTAAATCAGAACGGCCACGAATTTAGGGCTAACGCTTTGAATGATAGGGTCATGGTATATCCTTTAAATCATTAGAAGGTCTTGTAGAGTTTTACATGCCCAGATATCGTGATCTTTTGTAGAATATGAATTAAGGATTTGCATTCTCTTCCCAAGAATCCAATCTAGTCATACTTTGCTCCCGTAGGTTAGTTTGTATCCTCTCGTCTCAAATAGAATAACATGAAACTGAAAGTTTCTATTCAATTTTGTATATGCAAACTCATTTATCGATGAGTGGCTGTGTGGTAAGTAGCTTGCTAACCAACCACATGGTTATGGGTTCAGTCGAGGCAAATGTCTTCTACTATAGCTTCGGCCCGACCAAAGCCTTCTGAGTGGATTTGGTAGACGGAGACTGAAAGAAACCCATCATATATGTATGCATATGTATATATATATATGTGTATGTGTGTGTTTGTGTGTCAGTGCTTGTCCCACCAACATCACTTGACAACCGATGCTGGTGCGTTATCGTGCCCGTAAACTAGCGGTTCGGCAAAAGAGACCGATAGAATAAGAACTAGGCTTACAAAGAATAAGTCATGGTGTCGATTTGCTCGACTAAAGGCGGTGTTCCAGCATGGCCGCAGTCAAATGACTGAAACAAGTAAAAGAGTAAAAGCGTAAAAGAATGATCTTTAGATTTCTTCTTTTCTATTTTTCTAATCACATTAGTGTCTAGGGAGCGGTTGAGTTCCAGAACAGAACATTTCATTTTTCTTCGGTTCACCAAAGGGTTAGGTGTGATTTGATTCGGTAGCTGCTTTAATATCCAATTTCTCCCAATAGTCTTCTCAGCCATTTGTCTCAAGTGTACCTTATGTGTTCGACTTTCAAATTCGTTTATAAATGATCTTAAGATATCCTCTTCCGCTTGCATATTTCTAACCACATTGGAGTCCAGAGACCGATCAATTTCCAGAACAGATCATGTAATTACTTTGCGGTTGTGTTTTAGAATGGCAGCTGTTTTAAATTCTAATTACTATCAATATTCTTTTGAACCACCGATGTCAATATGGCGAATTTTGTGAATATTTTCTTCTTTGTAATCTTCTTCCAGACAGTTTCGGCCTCTCTATTATGCTTCATGGGAAGACAATATCTGGAAGACGTTTTCACGCAGTTGGCAACAATGCATTTGATGTGTGTGCATGTTTATATATGTTTATGTTTATATGTGCATCTGCATATACTTGTGTGAACATATAGATAGGGGAAGTTGTAAAGATTTATGAGACAAAAGTTCATCCAAATTCTCAGAATTCACAGAATATGCATGGTCTATGCACACTCATTGTATAAAAGTGGCTTATCTAATTCCATCAACTCATGTTCTTGGTTTGGTACTCACATTAGAGAGTTCGAAAATTAGAGAGCGAAAAATATTTTGGCAGAATATTACATTAAATACGAAAATATATACCACGAAATGAAAAGGTTATCAGTACAAAAACCAAAATTACTATCTACACACACACACACACACACACACACACACACACACACACACACACACACACACACACACACACACACACACACACACACAAGCACACACACAAACACACACACGCACACACACACGCACACACACACACACACACAAATACACATATATGTGTATGTATGTATGTATGCATGTATATATGTATATATATATACATATATATATATTTATATATATGTATAAATATACATACACACACACACACACACACACACACACACACACATATATATATATATATATATATACATATATGAATGTATCGTGTGTTTGTGTGTGTATTTGTGTGTGTGTGCGTCTACGTGAGCCTGTGAAGCTATGGAAGTAAGTAATGTTTACAGACACATAATTTAAACCGTGGTTCCAACAAGACTCTATTGTGCAGAGATTTAAACAACTTTCTAGTTATGTTTCAAAGCCTGCATTGGACACTCTATACTAAGAAAGAATTGCGTATTTTGTAGGATTTATTGTGCTATATTTATTTAATTTGAAATTATTATTAAAGTTATCATTTTATCTTTAATTCTTGATAATAAGCCAAACAAGAATTCATCATGCCACTTTGATATAATTTGATAACACAATCGCGAGTTCAATTCACGATAGTTATACTATGTTTACCAAGATAGCACGCTATCAACTGCCATAGGATTATACCGCATAAATCTGGTCACTGTTCTAGAATCATATCGTTGCTATTATTTTAAACTCTCGGAAGTCCAAATTTAGTCAAAGCCTTTTTTTCCAATATTCATTTTCTTTTTGTTACAATAGGTGGTACTTTTGGTCAAAATAACGCATCTCCCGCTACTTCACATCCCAAGATATCAAAAATTGTCAAAGTTATAGTTCAAAGGTTTTTCTATGGAATGGTACAAAACCTTTTGGGCTTACGACATATTTGCATAATAGCAACAAACGCACATGTATACACACAGGAAAAACAACACATTCTCACACTCACACGCGCATCTAAATGAAAAACAACTAATAAGCACATATACACACATAGACGAATATATATATATAAACATACAAACACATATCTGAAAGTATATTCGGGAACTAAGCTACTTTGGTGATAGTCGTAGAGTTGTAGGATATTTGTAAATCCGAGTGCGATTATCGTTGAAGTCGCCCGCGAAATTAATGTTGTCTTTTCTTTTTTTTTTTCTATTCAAGTATTCTTACCCTTTTGAAAACTGATATATAGTAATTTCGAGTATGAAGAGTAATGCATTTTGTTTTATAATAGTTTGTTCTTGGCAATGCTCACTGGAAATTTAGCAAGTTAAAGGCCTGTATGTCTGCTTTAGAAGATTTACGGAATACTACACTATGAATATACCAAGAGCGAAGTGTATTAAACACCGGACTGTAATAGCGATGAAGAGTTTTTTTACTTACATGAAAGACAACTTATCACGAGTAA
>NW_026408295.1:12324-13326 GCF_001194135.2 Octopus bimaculoides | reverse complement strand
AATTTTTGAAGTTAAACAACAAAAATTCAATAGGTTATAGCAGTACGTACGTTTCGTACAAGCTCCATTTATTCATGTAGTGAGAACACTACAGAAAATACAATGAAAATGTACTCCTCAGCTGCATAATGGAATTTCATTTTAGAAAGTCATTTTGAAGATGTTTGCAAAAAACAAGAGTATGAGAAGAAAACACATCTCGACTATGCTGCTGTTTTACAGACAAGTGAATCAAACAAGAATTTAAAATCTAATTGGAGGGATAGTAGCAATTTCAAATTTTGAGGAAGGCAGGTTAAGTAGTGGTGGACAGCAGGTTAGGGGTAAATCAAGCATGAGATAGAGAAAAAAAAAAGGAAATGGAAGGGCAATACCCTAAGGAGTGGTAAGAATTTGGAAAAAATTTAAGGTAAGGGAATTAAGGTCAAGGTATTAAAGAAATATATCTATTCTACAGTATAAATAGAATAATACAATCAAGCACTGAACTACTAAGTTCAAAACTATAGGGAATAATAATAATTAGAACAAGATAAACATATCCAGTTAAAATAAGATATATAAATTAATGTGGGGTGGTATTTTTTATGGGTAAAACTATAATATTAATGGCCAAAATCCAAACAGAAAGAAAGTGGGGAAGAGGGAAATGGAAAAAAGGGAGAGGAATAGAGTTAGAAAGACAGGACTTGTCTGTGAAACAGCAGCATAGTGTTCCCAATACATGAATAAATGGAGCTTGTACGAAACGTACGTACTGCTATAACCTATTGAATTTTTGTTGCTTAACTTCAAATTTTATTCACCAAATCTCTTGATTTTGATATTGTTTTTGGTTTTTATCCTACCAAATACTGGTGCCTCAAGCATTTTAAGAACCACATTTAATCTTTTGATTAAATCTAAATTATATATATATATATATATATATATATGAATTCCGGGTAGAGGTAGGGGTCCACCAAGGTTCCGTCCTCAGCCCCCTATTATTTACCATAGTCC